>NC_133330.1:332892340-332957102 GCF_042186555.1 Aquarana catesbeiana | reverse complement strand
GTAGCAGGGTTGAATGAGGGAAGTAATGATTGTGTCTGTGGACATGGGGTGTTGCATGGGGGAGGTTTTTGCGCATTGGTGATCTCCTCATGAATTGTATCAATCTTAGTTTTGAAGTGATTGGCAATCTCCTGGGCAGTGAGTGAGTTGGTGGGTGGAGGTAGTGGAGGACAGAGTAGAGTGTTGAAGGTAGAGAAGAGTTGACGTGGACTGGATGAGAAGGTGTTAATGAGTGTGATAAAGTAGGTCTGTTTGGCAGTGTGAAGGCAGGAATAGTATTTTAGGAGGGCAGATTTATATTGTGTGAAGTCTTCCTGGGTCTTAGTCTTATGCCACAGGCGCTCAAGAGCGCGGCTACGTTTTCTGAGACTTCTGGTGTCATCTGTTTGCCAGGGTTGTAGCAGTCGGGGCCTAATTCTGCGTGTAGTGAGGGGGGCAAGCTTGTCTAGGGAGGAAGACAGTGAGCTGTTGTAGATGAAAGTAGCTAGGTTGGGGCAGGACAGAGGTGAGATTTTGTCATAGAGGTGATATACTTTTATTTTTTTATATTAATATACAAATACTAAATATTAAATTATTTACATTAAGGGCAATGCGTTTCTGTGTAGGTCTAAAATAAAATATGCAATGAAAAGAGAAAATATGTAATGAAAAGAGAAATCGCAACAGTTTCCATTTTATTCTGTATATATAGTGTACATATATACATACAGTACATATACGTACATACATATTTGTATTTTTTTTTTTCCAAAATTTGCATTTGAACAAACGCTGCACAAATATAAAAAATTGCAAAACCCACCAATTTATTCTCTAGAGCCTCTGTTTTAAAAAAAAAAATAGATAATGCTTAGGGGTTCTAAGTAATTTTCTATAAAAAAAAAAGAATGAGCCAGAATAAGCCAGAATGAGCGTGGTCTTCAAGTGGATAGAGAAGCACAGAGACCCAATGATGGATCTCAAAATAAAATATGTCATGAAAAGAGAAAATATGTAATGAAAAGAGAAATTGCAACATATATATACACATATATATATATATATATATATATATATATATATACATAGACATATACGTATATATATATATATATATATATATATATATAGATATATATATATATAGATATATATAGATATATAGATGTATATATCTATATATCTATATATATCTATATATATCTATATATATAGATATATATAGATATATATATATATATATATATGTGTGTGTGTGTGTGTGTTTTATTTATTTATTTTTTTTAAATATTATTATACAAATAGTAAATATTAAATTATTTACATTTAGGGCAATGCATTTCTGTGTAGGTCAGGGAAGAGCACGATTCTTCACATATTTGTATTTTCTCTCCCCCCCCCCCCCCCCAAATTTGCATTTGAACAAACTTTGCGCAATCAGACATAAAAAATTGCAAAACCCACCAATTTATTCTCTAGGGCCTCTGCTTAAAAAAAAAAAAAAAAAAAGTAGATAATGCTTAGGGGCTCTAAGTAATTTTCTATCAAAAAAAAACCCTGATTGTTACATGTACACAAAAAAGTGCCAGAATGAGCGTAGTCTTCAAGTGGATAGAGAAGCACAGAGACCCAGTGATGGATCTCAAAATAAAATATATCATGAAAAGAGAAAGGTTTTAGTTAATAAAATGTAATTAGCTTGTTGATGAGGGGGGGGGGAGGGAGGAAAGCAGGGAAGGCAAAATATAAGCAGATGAAATTTTAGCTTTAAAACCCTAAAAAAGGAGCAGCCACCCAATGACGGGACCTGCGGGTCCTCACCTAGAAATGAAATGACGCTTGAAGCGGCGCACATATGAAATCCTCTCCGCAGATCCTCAGCACTTCTCCATAATGAGCTGTAGATTGCAGATGGAGCTCAGATGAGTCCAGGCGATCCCCGGCAATCTGCGTCTTCCATTTCCTCGCAGGTGAGATCTGCGCTGATTAGACAAAGCGCTTCTTAATGATTCGTTTGCTTCAGCGGCTCTTTAATTGGCCGTTTCCCAAAAAAAAAAGCCCAATTTGTACTTCATCTAATGCATCTAATGCAGCTTCACGCCGAGCAAAAAGTCATTTCCAAAAGTTGAAAGATTCAGGAAACGATTGGAAATGTTTTACCGCTAAAACGGCGGCGTTACTGTTAGCCAAACAAATCCAACTTACAGCATCTTCAAAAAACGAATATTTTACCTCACAGTAAGGGTTGAAAAAGAAGTCCACCTGTAGGCAGCTGCAGTTTATTTCCTCCACTGTAGATGGCGCTCGACTGCAGCAGTCAAGAGGAAATTGGTTCCTCTAAGATTTCCTGGGACACTGGGTAAGCTATCCGATTGGATGCTGCTGCCCCATGTGACTCTGGCAGCCATCTTGGGTCAGGCAGAGCCTATTTAAGGCCCTGGCTCCCAGGATTTCGCATGCATTTTGCACGTGGGCAGTGTAGGTATGGGTCACCCATCTGACAGGGACAGTGATTAGCAGCAGGGAGAGGTTCCAGACATGTAGGGAAAGGATAGGGACATTCCATCCTTCTGGACACTTCCCCAATATCAGCAATTCACAACAAGCCCAGGCGGGAAGACACTTGACTGGGAACACTCACAGAAAGCAACAGCGTTGTGTAGCAGAGCAGGTCTCCGATGTGCCGACAGCATCTGTCTTGAGGGGCGGAACGTGGCCTGGCCGGTCCAAATGGGGAAGTGTCCACAGTTGTGGCACTCACAATTTTAAAAAAGTTACTAAAAAAAAATAATAGGTTTCATCATAGGGCAGCAGTGCCTCCTGAACACCCGTCAGCCGCTGTTCTACCGTCCTCTGAAAAGTGATCCACTGTAGATCGTTTTTCAGAGGGTGGTAAGCATTGCCACTAATGTGAAAGAGGAGACCTGAGACAGATCAGCCCCTGCTGCTGCCTCTCACCTTTGGTGATTGGAACGTTACAATGTTGCAGTCTGATCATTGGAGGAGAGGAGACTGAGGAAATGCTACCTCCTGCCTGCAGCTGACTGATGACATCATTGCAGCCTAGGCAAAGTCACTAGACCGGAGCTCAAGGATGACTTTTTAATGATAAAAAGGTAGAGCTTCTCAGAAGCTGTTGCTCTATATATGGTGACATGTCAGGAATGTATTCATGCAGATTATAGAGCTACAAAAAGGTCTTCTTTAATGTCATCTGAATGTCACCGGCTTATGAAAAACTATTCTTCACATGAGGAAATAGTTTCAGCATTGACCATCTATATTTAACATAAAACTGATCTATACCCAAAAGTTAAAGCCATGTAAAAATCAGTAGCTGCCTACATACGGCAAATATTAACAGAAATGCTAAATAGTTATCCTTCCTGGGGAAAATGCAGCTTTGGTTGCTCTCTTTAGTGCTGACAACACATGTGAAGTCCTAGGCTAGACACCTTGTAGCATGATCTCTGCTGTAGGGAAGGATCGGACAATCTCTGAGCCCATCACACACATGAGCAAGTAGGTCGGCTTTTACACAAGTGATGAGCACTGAAGGAAGCCCGGAGCAGCATTTTCTCCAGGAAAAAAAAAAGGATGTATCCCAACCCTTCAAGTAGTCATAGCAGGACCATTAAACATTTAAGTACTGTTCCACTTTAACATCGATAAATATTTAGCGTAAATGCACATCCAGTGAGCAAAACTTCAGAGGCTGTTTAAATACCTTGGGTAATTAACATATAGAATTAGCATGCGTTAATTGCTAATGAAGGCTGAGGATATATTTAGCTATTTTAATTTGACCTTGGGACAATTAGCATTTGGATTTACTTAACTGGGTTATAAATTAGAAAGTTATTGATAAAGTCTGGATGATCATATATAATGATTTAATATATATATATATATATATATATATATATATATATATATATATATATATATATATATATAATGATTTTATATATATATATATATATATATATATATAATAATTATAATATGTGAAATTGGTAGTAAAGTTTCAAAAAAAATCCCCCCTGCAAATTATATATATAATATATATATATTGTGTGTGTATATATTTTATTACTATTATTAAAATATATTTATTTTTTAAATAATAATAATTAAAAAAATTAAAAAAAAATTTTTCCCTCTCTTTAACTTTTCTGCTGCTTTAACATATTAATGTAATTAAAGCGGTAGTAAACCGCTGGGAAAAAAACCCCAAAAAACCTGCAAGACAATGACATAATCTGCTGGTATGCATTGCATACTAGCAGATTATGAAATACTTACCTTAGAACGAAACCCCCGCAGCGGCGCCCCGTCACCGCTGAGGGGCCTGACATGTTCCTGTTTCTTCCAGATTCACGGGCTCCGGCGCTGTAAGTGGCCAGGGCCGCAATGACGTCACTCCTGCGCATGTGCGTGGGAGCCCTTGCTTCCAGCAAGAAGCTCTGAAGTTCCGGCATGATAAGCCGGACATTTAGAGCGCATGACGTGAGCGGCTGCACGCAGGTTGAATATCTCCTAAACAGCGCACAGGGTTAAGAGATATTAGTTTTACCTACAGGTGAGCCTTATTATAGGCCTTATTATAGGCTTACCTGTAGGTAAAAATCACAAAGTGGGGTATACGACCGCTTTAAAAAAATATATATATATATTTTTAAAACTGCAAATTTCATTAAAATAAAAATAAAATAAATAAAAATAAAATAAAAATAAAATAAAATAAAATAAAAAAAATTAAAATAAATCCTTCCATGAAGGTTCTTGTTCTGGCATTTGTCCCTGTCTCCCAATTGTGCCCCTAGTTGTCACCCTATCATACAAGCCTACACCCTATCATACACCGTATAATACAAGTGCCATTTCTGCACACATTATGCAGCCATGGTCCACTGTTGTCACCATTGGCAAACCCACCTTATGTAATGCCATACAGCCACAAAACGTGGACGCAAAGTGGCTGCAGAAGATCAGCAGCACTAAAATACAACAAGGGATGAAAAATTGCATTTTATGGAAAAATAAAAAATTGGGTTTGTTTATGATGCACAGCGCTTTAGCAGACTAAAAGTCATCCATTTTCTGAGTTTACATTTACTTTAAATAATTTTCATAAGTAACTAGAACTTGGTACATTCACTCGTATATAGAGGAAAGAATACACAAGTCATCCTGGGCACTGCTATGCTATGAAGTTTCTGGTCTTAGATGTTTTACAACTCTCCAGATCAGCCATTCCCAACCAGGGTTCCGTGGAAACCTAGGGTTCCTCCAGAGGTTGCTAGGGGTTCCTTGAGCTGTGGCTGATGAACCACCTATTTGATGATGTCTACAGAGTTCAAGGTTCAGCACCACTTAGCAAAGCCAGCAGCTTGACACCAAATACATTTTTGGCTGTCTTTAAGGGTGGCATTCTGAGCACCACTTTAAGTGGGACATTCTTCCTATTGACCACCAATGTAAGGACCATTGTTCCTAATGAACCCTGATGATTTGGTTTTAGGAAGGGTTCCTCGAGGCATGAAAATTATTTTTGGGGTTCCTCTGGGGTTAAAAGGTTGAGAAAGCCTGCTCCAGATTGTTGGAAGAGACAAGTTCATGTAATATGTAATAAGAGAGCTCTCCATGGTGCTGAAGCTCCTCAGAACTATCATCCTGACTCTCTACGGCCTCTTCTCAGCTTGTTCCTCCATCCTCGGGAACAAAAGCTACTTCACCATCAATATGCAAAATCTCCCAACCTTCGCCTTCCTAGAAGATAATAAAATGAAGGAAACCTTACATAATTCAACCCCCCGGCCCCACGGACTCCGAGCCGCAGGAACTTATAAAACTGATCCAATCACTTAGCGCTGCTCGGGAAATATGTGGCAAGGCAGTTTATATCTCCGGAATAACACGATTTAGCTCTTTAACAAGGCATGATAGGAATTTGCTGTATCTCTGGTTAATCCTTCATTGGTAAAATAAGCAGCATAAAGTCTGGAGCTTAAAGCTGTACTCCCGGATTAAACAAAATCCACCCTTGCGGTGCCCCCCCCCCATGCAAGGTTTAAATTTAGTCAAGGGGTGCAGGGGTAAGGTGTCATGGGGGCTCCCTCCATCCATGCAACCAGCCCAATACAATGTCTATGGGTCTCCAGTCCCAAGCTCAGCAGGGTTAATAGCACTGCACTGTATGTGATGATACAGAGGGACCACGAACAGCGCTGGAGCTTCGGATTGAAGAGAACAGCGCTGGAGCTTCGGATAGAAGAGAACGGGGCTGGATCTTCGGATTGAAGAGAACAGCGCTGGAGCTTTGGATTGAAGAGAACGGCGCTGGAGTTTCCGATAGAAGAGAACGGCGCTGGAGCTTCGGATAGAAGAGAACGGGGCTGGATCTTTGGATTGAAGAGAACGGCGCTGGAGCTTCGGATAGAAGAGAACGGCGCTGGAGCTTCGGATAGAAGAGAACGGGGCTGGATCTTCGGATTGAAGAGAACGGCGCTGGAGCTTCGGATAGAAGAGAACGGGGCTGGATCTTCGGATTGAAGAGAACAGCGCTGGAGCTTCGGATTGAAGAGAACGGCGCTGGAGTTTCCGATAGAAGAGAACGGCGCTGGAGCTTCGGATAGAAGAGAACGGGGCTGGATCTTTGGATTGAAGAGAACGGCGCTGGAGCTTCGGATAGAAGAGAACGGCGCTGGAGCTTCGGATAGAAGAGAACGGGGCTGGATCTTCGGATTGAAGAGAACGGCGCTGGAACTTCGGATAGAAGAGAACGGCGCTGGAGCTTCGGATTGAAGAGAACGGGGCTGGATCTTTGGATTGAAGAGAACGGGGCTGGATCTTTGGATTGAAGAGAACGGCACTGGAGCTTCGGATAGAAGAGAACAGCGCTGGAGGTTCGGATTGAAGAGAACGGCGCTAGAGCTTCGGATTGAAGAGAACGGGGCTGGATCTTCGGATTGAAGAGAACGGCGCTGGAACTTCGGATTGAAGAGAACGGGGCTGGATCTTCGGATTGAAGAGAATGGCACTGGAGCTTCGGATAGAAGAGAACAGCGTTGGAGGTTCGGGTAGAAGAGAACGGCGCTGGAGCTTCGGATTGAAGAGAACGGCGCTGGAGCTTCGGGTAGAAGAGAACAGCGCTGGAGCTTCGGGTAGAAGAGAACGCCGCTGGAGCTTCGGATAGACGAGAACGGTGCTGGAGCCTGCTGGACCAAGGGGGTAAGATAGAAGTAATACAAGAATACTCAGCCCAAGATCTGAGGCTAAAAGCGCCACCTCCTAAAATATACAAAACATTTATAAACACAAAAATGGGATTTTTTAGGGTGCCACTGCCAATCAATATACCAACATTTAAAATCTAAAAAATGTTTTTTTTATTGTAGACACGCATAAATTAAAAACAATCGTTCTTAAAAACCCTCATAGAGAAAATTCATGCAGACATGATGTGTGTACAGTAGTTTCAGCTTAACATGTTTCACCATTCAATGGCTTCCTCAGGAGACTTGTGAAGCACTGTATGCAATACCACTACAAACAAAATAGAGAAAAATCGCATAAAAATACGCACATATGACATGTTTGATGAATATGTGTTTTTTTTTTTTTTTCTATTTTGTTTGTAGTGGTATTTTGTAGACATGTGCAATTCGTTTCATTTCGACAAATTCGTTCATTCGGAAATATCCGAATTAACAAAATTTTTCAGAATATTCGTAAATTTGAATATTCATAAATTCAAAAATCCAAAAACCCAGAAATTCTTAAATCTGAAATAATAACTAACTAATAATAACTAACTATTAAATTACAGGTATTGGAATTTCCTTTCAAATTTGGCTGTTAGTGAACGTAACAAATATGAATTTATCTGAAGCAAGGTTTGGAACAGGAAAATCTGGATGCCGCACACTGGATAAAGTTGAAAAATCTTCTTTATTGTAAAACTTGGATCATCAAAAATACAGGACAATCAAGCAGATAGTACAGCTATAGTGAGCTATGAGTAAGCGCTCGATTTAGAGTGCGAAACGCATCAGATGTGTCTGTACTATCTGCCTGATTGTCCTGTATTTTTGATGATCCAAGTTTTACAATAAAGAAGATTTTTCAACTTTATCCGGTGTGTGGCATCCAGATTTTCCTGTTCCAAAACTTGCTTCAATTTGCATTTAGCCAGGACCTGGGACTCCCCTCCTCTGAAGGATTTACTAACATACACCTGGAATTAGGTCTACCTGAGCGGTGATTCATTTTCTCTGTCTTATGAATTTATCTGAAGTTACTAATTATCCGAAATAACAAATGCCGTATCTAAACGAATGGAACGTAACAAATTAATAATAATAAATAACAATAATAAAAACATTTTACTATTATTATTATTATTTATTATTCATTTGTTCCGTTCCATTTCTTTAGATGCGGCATTCGTTATTTTGGATAATTCATAACTTCGGATAAATTCGTATTTGTTATGTTCACTAACAGCCAAATTTGAAAGGTAATTGCAATACCTATCATTTAATAGTTAATTATTATTAGTTAGTTAGTTATTCTTTCGATTTTTTGAATTTTCTTTCTTATTTTGGGATTTTCAAATTTACGAATTTTCCAATTTACAAATTTTCCAATTTACAAATTGCAGTCATAACGAATGACACGAAAACAGAAAAAACAAAAAAAAAACAAATGAAACTAAAACAAATTGATTTTTCGGCAGTACACATATCTAGTATTATGTACAGTGCATCACAAGTCTCCTGAGGAAGCCATTGAATGGTGAAACATGTTGAGCTGAAACTACATGACCACATGAATTTTCTCTATGATGGTTTTTAGGAATGATTGGTTTTAATTTTTGCATGTCTATAATAAAAATGTTTTGTGATTTTGTGGCTTCTAGGTGGGTGTAACCCATAAAGCGGGCACAATGGGTGTTCCCTGCATATTTAGGAGTGGGGTCTGCTCAGGACTGATCTATACAGTGAGAATAATCAGTGGTCCCTGCATATCTATTGGTAGGGTCTGGGCAGGATCAACCCAAAAAGTGAGCACATCGACATCGGGTGTTCCTTGTATATTTGGAGGTGGCTTCTAGGTGGGTGCAACCCATAAAGCGGGCACAATGGGTATTCCTGCATATTTATAGGTGGGGTCCTGGCATGACTAACCCATAAAGTTAGCACAATCGGTGGTCCCTGCATATTTAGAGGTGGGGTTTGGACAGGAGCAACCCAAAAAGTGGGCACAATGGGTGTTTCCTGCATATTTAGAGGTGGGGTCTGGGCATGACCAACCCACAAAGTTAGCAAAATCTGTGGTTTTTGCATATTTAGAGGTGGGGTTTGGACAGGAGCAGCCCAAAAAGAGGCCACGATGGGTGTTCCCTGCATATTTAGAGGTAGGGTCTGGGCATGACCAACCCATGAAGTTAGCACAATCTGTGGTTTCTGCATATTTAGAGGTGGGGTTTGGACAGGAGCAACCCAAAAAGTGGGCACGATGAGTGTTCCCTGCGTATTTAGAGGTGGGGTCTGGGCATGACCAACCCATAAAGTTAGCAAAATCTGTGGTTTTTGCATATTTAGAGGTGGGGTTTGGAGAGGAGCAACCCAAAAAGAGGGCACGATGGGTGTTCCCTGCATATTTAGAGGTGGGGTCTGGGCATGACCAACCCATGAAGTTAGCACAATCTGTGATTTCTGCATATTTGGAGGTGGGGTTTGGACAGGAGCAACCCAAAAAGTGGGCATGATGGGTGTTCCCTGCATATTTAGAGGTGGGGTCTGGGCATGACCAACCAATGAATTGGGCACAATAGGTATTCCCTGCATATTTGGAGGTGGGGTTTGGGTGGGAGCAACCCAAAAAGTGGGCAAAAATGGGTGCTCACTGCATATTTAGGGACCCA
Organism: Aquarana catesbeiana; assembly: GCF_042186555.1. Taxonomy (NCBI): domain Eukaryota; kingdom Metazoa; phylum Chordata; class Amphibia; order Anura; family Ranidae; genus Aquarana; species Aquarana catesbeiana. The sequence goes on along the minus strand of NC_133330.1, from coordinate 332,947,189 downwards.
TAAAAATAGGCATTATTTGGGCATGCCCACCTGGAAAGTGGGTGGATGAAATGCAGATAGTTAGTGAAGCCAACAGTGTGCCAGGATCTGGAGCCATCATTTTTGTAAGTATGTGCTCCTCAGATATGGTGTCTTCCACCAGGTAAATATCAAGCTTCATAAAACCACTAAAAACCCATCACAAAAAAGTCCCAGGCCTTTTCGCCACTCCTTTTTTTTTTTTTTTTACATTATTTCTTATAAACTGGAGAAAGCCTTGAAGGTGCTGGGTCACTATGTGTCACCCATTCCCTTAGCCATGAAAAATAAAACTGCAGAAACGTGGTCTAGGCAAAAAAAGAACTCATTTAGCCCCACCGTCTATATTAATAGACCCGCCGAAAACTAAAGCTTGTACCGTTTTCTTTGTTATTGCTGCTCTGGGCTAATTAGAAAACGTCAGGATGATGAACCATTCCCCGTACCGAAAGGCTGCGGTGTACCGGAATGTTGGAGCGCTCGTCAACACCGGCCTAATGGAGGAAAATCTTCCAAGGTTTGAGGTCCATTGCCCTCTCTATAGCGTTAGGAGTGAAATAATTTGAGCAACAGTTCAATACTCTAGGCTCGACCATCTTAAACAACTGACTGCTAATTAGCCAATTAGACACGCCAGGTGACGCTCTCGTACTGGCTAAAATAAAAGCAGCAAAGCCGATTAGCTGGAATTCAAGAACAAACACATTTTTAGCTTTTTCTTTTTTTTTTTGGTACATGAACAAAAACAACTCAGACTGAGCATTACAGATGGTGAGCCAAAGAAAGTGAGCATAACACACATAATAATACACTATATTGCCAAAAGTATTGGGACGCCTGCCTTTTTACACCCACATGAACTTTAATGGCATCCCAGTCTAATGCCCCGTACACACGGTCGGATTTTCCGATGGAAAATGTGTGATAGGACCTTGTTGTCTGAAATTCTGACCGTGTGTAGGCTCCATCACACATTTTCCATCGGATTTTCCGACACACAAAGTTTGAGAGCAGGATATAAAATTTTCCGACAACAAAATCCGTTGTACACAAATCCGACGCACATAGTGCCACGCATGCTCAGAATAAATAAAGAGATGAAAGCTATTGGCCACTGCCCCTTTTATAGTCCCGACGTACGTGTTTTACGTCACCGCGTTTAGAACGATCGGATTTTCCAACAACTTTGTGTGACCGTGTGTATGCAAGACAAGTTTGAGCCAACATCCGTCGGAAAAAATCCTAGGATTTCGTTGTCGGAATGTCCGAACAAAGTCCGACCGTGTGTATGGGGCATTAGTCTGTAGGGTTCAATATTGAGTTGGCCCACCCTTTGCAGCTATAACAGCTTCAACTCTTCTGGGAAGGCCGTCCACAAGGTTTAGGAGTGTGTCTATGGGAATGTTTGACCATTCTTCCAGAAGCGCATTTGTGAGGTCAGGCTTTGATGTTGGTTGAGAAGGCTTGGCTCGCAGTCTCCGCTCTAATTCATCCCAAAGATGTTCTATTGGGTTGAGGTCAAGACTCTGTGCAGGACAGTCAAGTTCCTCCATCCCAAACTTGCTCATCCGTGTCTTTATGGACCTTGCTTTGTGCACCCAAGACCCCAAGACTGCAAGAAGGGGGCATGCTGCAGGAGCATAGTAAAGGGTCCCACAATGAGAGCAAAGTGGATAGGGCCCCAGCCGCGGGCCAAAAAGCCCTTAATGGTTTCTTGCCTTAAAGGTTCTAGTTACGCCTCTGAGGTGCCATGCGTTTGCAGATGCCTTGGAGTGCCATTAAGATTTTTGGGAAAGCATGCATAATTGCGTTCTTTCCCAACACACAGAGGAACGCGCTACCTTTTGAGCGTATATGCTCAAATTGTTAATGGCACCCCCATGCATCTGACAGGTGCGTCTACGTGCGCACCAAACCACATGGTCCCACCACAGTGTACTATTCAGAACGGCACATTTTTGGAAGAATCTGGGACTTCTTTACTGCATTTCTGGCCATCGAAATGAAAAGGCTGCCCTGCACAAAACAAGCGGGAATGCGCAAAAAATGCGTGGAAACATGTAGGTGTGAAGCAAGCCTTACAGTTGTACTCATAAGTTTACATACCTTTTATGATTTCTTAGCCATTTTGCAGAGAATATGGATAACATAAAAACTTTTCTTGAACTCATGGTTAGTGTTTGGCTGAAGCCATTTATTATCAATCAACTGTGTTTACTCTTTTTCTCATAATCACAACAGAAACTACCCAAATGACCCCGATCAAAAATTTACATACCCCAGTTCTTTATACCGTGTATTGCCCCCTTTAACATCAATGACAGCTTGAAGTCTTTTGTGGTATTTGTGGATGAGGCTCTTTATCTTCTCAGATGGTAAAGCTGCCCATTACTCTTGGCAAAAAGCCTCCAGTTCCTGTAAATTCTTGGGCTGTCTTGCATGAACTGCATGTTTGAGATCTCCCCAGAGTGGCTCAATGATATTGAGGTCAGGAGACTGAGATGGCCACTCCAGAACCTTCACTTTATTCTGCTGTAGCCAATGACAGGTGGACTTGGCCTTGTGTTTTGGATCAATGTCATGTTGGAATGTCCAAGTACGTCCCATGCACAGCTTCCTGGCTGATGAATGCAAATGTTCCTCTAGTGTTTCTTTGATAACATACTGCATTCATCTTGCCATCAATTTTGACCAAATTTCCTGTGCCTTTGTAGCTCACACATCTCCAAAACATCAGCGATCCACCTCCGTGTTTCACAGTAGGAATGGTGGACCTGTCATCATAGGCCTTGTTGACTTCTCTCCAAATGTAGCGTTTATGGTTGTAGCCAAAAAGCTCAATTTTGGTCTCATCACTCCAAAAGACTTTGTGCCAGAAGGTTTGAGGCTTGTCTCTGTGCTGTTTGGCATATTGTAAGTCAGATACTTTGTGGCATTTGAGTAGTAATGGCTTTCTTCTGGCGACTCGACCATGCAGCCCATCTTTCTTCAAGTGCCTCCTTATTGTGCATCTTGAAACAGCCACACCACATGTTTTCAGAGAGTCCTGTATTTCACCTGAAGTTATTTGTGGGTTTTTCTTTGCATCCCGAACAATTTTCCTGGCAATTGTGGCTGAAATTTTAGTTGGTCTACCTGACCGTGGTTTGATTTCAACAGAACCCCTCATTTTCCACTTCTTGATGAGAGTTTGAACACTGCTGATTGGCATTCTCAATTCCTTGGATATCTTTTTATATCCCTTTCCTGATTTATACAGTTCAACCTCCTTTTCCCACAGATCCTTTGACAATTCTTTTGCTTTCCCCATGATTCAGAATCCAGAAATGTCAGTGCAGCACTGGATGACAGATGCAAGGGTCTGTCAGGAGTCCAGAAACTCATTGACCTTTTATACACACACACTAATTACAAGTAAACAGATCACAGGTGAAGATGGTTACCTTTCATAGCCATTCAAACCCCTTTGTGTCAACTTGTGTGCATGTTATCAGGCCAAAATCACCAGGGTATATAAACTTTTGATCAGGGTCATTTGGGTTGTTTCTGTTGTGATTATGATTTAAAAAGAGTAAACACAGTTGATTGATAATAAATGACTTCAGCCAAACACTAACCATGAGTGAAAGAAAATTTTTGTGTTATCATTCATATTCTCTGAAAAATGGGCAAGAAATCATAAATTCTGCCAGGGTATGTAAACTTATGAGCATAACTGTACTTGCACCCCCACATATCTGGTAAAAGGGATTGTGTTTCCCTCCATGTTGAAAAGCACACACGTTCCTCACATGCAAAGGTCTGAACCTAGGCTTACTGCTGATTGGCTGCCACGGGCACTTTGCGTACCACGGGGCCCGATGTAATTAAGTGAAGCCCTAAGCCCATCATATGCATTCCTCTGCACAAAACACAATTAAAATTAAGGATTTTTATTCTGTTCTTTTTTTTTTTAAAGAAGGAACGCGCGAGGCTCTCCGATGTATGAACTGCACTGGAAAACCCAAATGACACCCAGTAAATCCTTCCTTATCCTTTTAAGTCTTTGCTCGGCTCAGCAGACATCGAGTGAATATTGAAGCTCCGGCAACATCTCGGAAACAGAAGAAAATCTCTCATTGCGCCATTGAAATGCCCATTGATTCCAGAATTATCATGCACTTAATTCCCTCATTTAATTCGGAAGATATGAAAACAGTAAGTTACAGCACCACGCGGATCGCTAATGCTAATGCATTAAGAAATGAGACTCTGTTCTAATTTACACTTTTAATCACAATGTATTATCTGTAATATGCTTTAGAGATTAATTCTGGGAGCGATTTTGTATTATTATCTTTTTTTTTTAAATGACAGATATTTTACTATGCTGTATACATGTATATATTCATTTGCCTTTACATTAGGTACACCGGCTTATTAAAGGTGGCCTAAAACAAGACAGATGTTTAAATGGACCCGGCATGTCACAATATAGAGCAATAGTATACAATTTCAATAAAGCTCCCAGGCTGAGATGATGTCATCAGTCTGCTGCAGGAAGAAGAGGTAAGTCTCCTCTCCCCCAGGTAAGTCTCCTCTCCCCCAGTGACTGGACTGCGACATTGTGACTTTGTAACAAGTGACAAGGGGGGGGGGGGGGGTGTCACAGGGGCTGAACTTTGTTAGACCATTGTGTCATCTCTGTGTTGGCACCATGGGAGTTTGGGAGGCACTCTGGAGGCTGAGGGCTCTCAGGGGGAACTGTGACCACTATAGGAGGCACTATGGGAGCTGGAAAGCACTGCGGGAGATTGGGGAGCACTGTGGAGGCTGCGGGATCTCAGGGGGTCTGGGGGCACTGTGGGCCACTATGGGAGGTTGGGGGACACTAAGGGAGCTAGCAGACACTGTGGGAGGTTGGAGGGCACGCTAGAGGCTGAGAGCTTTCAGGGGGCACTGTAAGCCACTATGATGACAAAAAAACAAACAAAGGCGCCTCTAAGTGCAGAAGATAAACAAGTTTAATACCCCAACTGGGTTAAAAAACACTTACAAGATAAAAGGTGTGTACAGGCACATCATGAATAAGGCTGCATAGGAAGGGGTCATGGTCGGAAGAAGCCTTCAGAGAGGGTAGATGTAGTCACTGACAGCAGCAGTGTGGAACACTAGGATCCGCTGTGAAGCCGGCGTCATCTGCATGGAGAGACGGCGTACCCGGAAGTGATGTCATCCGCTGAGCGGCTCCGTGACCAGCCTGAACCGCAAGCACACAGCCAGAGGGGGGATGTGATGTCATCAATAAGGGACGCGTTTCGGAACCGTCAATCGTTCCTTTTTCATAGGTTGAAAAAGGAACAATTGACGGTTCCGAAACGCGTCCCTTATTGATGACATCACATCCCCCCTCTGGCTGTGTGCTTGCGGTTCAGGCTGGTCACGGAGCCGCTCAGCGGATGACATCACTTCCGGATACGCCGTCTTTCCATGCAGATGACGCCGGCTTCACAGCGGATCCTAGTGTTCCACACTGCTGCTGTCATTGACTACATCTACCCTCTCTGAAGGCTTCTTCCGACCATGACCCCTTCCTATGCAGCCTTATTCATGATGTGCCTGTACACACCTTTTATCTTGTAAGTGTTTTTTAACCCAGTTGGGGTATTAAACTTGTTTATCTTCTGCACTTAGAGGCGCCTTTGTTTGTTTTTTTGTCATTATAGATCCTGCTTCAGTCTTTTTAAGTTGCAGCCCTTTGTGCTGAAGATCATCATCCCACTACCTTCATTATCTTCACTAGTACTCCCTGTTTATCCTGGACTGCCTATTTCATATAGAGACATTACCCAGACTACGTCAGTCCTGTGCGCCCTATATACTTTTCTATTTACATTGTAAGCCACTATGGGAGCTGGAAGGCACTGCGGGAGATTGGGGAGCACTGTGGAGGCTGAGGGATTTCAGGGGGTCTGGGGGCACTGTGGGCCACTATGGGAGGTTGGGGGACACTAAGGGAGCTAGAAGGCACTGTGGGAGGTTGGAGGGCACTTCAGAGGCTGAGAGCTAGTAGGGGGCACTGTGAGCCACTATGGGACCAGAAAGGCACGGTGGGAGGTTGGAGGGAACTCTGGATGCTTAGGTCTGTCAGCGGGCCTGGGGGGCACTGTGGGCCACCATGGGAAGTTGGGGGGGCACTATGGGAATTTGGGGGACACTGTGGGAGCTGGAAGACACTGTGGGAGGTTGGAGAGCACTGTGGGGGCTGAGGGATCTCAGGGGGCCTAAGGGCACTGTGGGCCACTATGGGAGGTTGGGGGACACTAAGGGAGCTGGAAGGCACTGTGGGAGGTTGGAGGGAACTCTGGAGGCTGAGGTCTGTCAGGGGGCATGGGAGACACTGTGGGCCACTATGGGAAGTTGAGGATCACTATGGGAGGTTGAGGTTCACTGTGGGAGCTGGAAGACACTGTGGGAGGTTGGGGGACACTAGGGGAGCTGGAAGGCACTGTGAGAGGTTGAAGGGCACTCCAGAGGCTGAGGGCTTTCAGGGGGCACTGTGAGCCACTATGGGAGGCACTATTGGAGCTGGAAGGCACTGTTGGAGTTTGGAGGGCACTCTGGAGGTTGAGGGCTGTCATGGGGGACACTGGGTCACTATGGGAAGTTGGGGGGCACTGTGGAAGGTTGGAGGGCACTCTGGAGGCTGAGGGATCTCAGAGGGCCCGGAAGGCACTGTGGGAGGTTGGAGGGCACTCTGGAAGCTTTCATGGGGCACTGTGAGCCACTAGGGATGGGCCGAACAGACCCCTGTTCTGTTCGCACCAGAACTTTCGAACATCGCGAAAGTTCGGACTCGAATAACGAACCCCATTAAAGTCAATGGGAACCGAATGTCAAAAATCAAAAGTGCCCATTTGAAGGATTATATGCAAGTAATTGAGCATACAATGCCCTGGGGGACATGTATCAATAAAAAAAAAAAGTTTGTGAAAAACTTCATTTTTTAAATGAGCAGTGATTTTATTATTTTTAAAGTGAAAGCCTAAAATTGAAAAATTCCTTCCAATATAGTGCCTGGGAGGTCCCCTTAATCTACCTGTAAAGTGGCAGATCTGTACCATGTCTATAGAGGTACTCTTGATGAAAGCAAGAATTGGCCTTGCTGTAAAAAATTGCAATGATATGCCCCTGTTTCAAACAGGTGCAGGAAAAATTACTCTTTGGGTGTCGGGGGCACCTTCCCACCGTAACCCTATAGAGGTGCTCTTGATGAAAGCAAAAAAAGATTGCAATGATATGCATATGGTTGGTGTTTTTGCCACGTTTGATGTGCCTGAGACACAGTTTGCAGATAGCAACAGTGTGATCTGCTGCAGATGTGCTGAAAAAGGCCCAGACAGCTGAGCTTTGGGAGTGGGCCGAGAGATAACAGCTGCAGAATGTGATGGAATAGGGTGGCTGCTCTCTACTCTTTCTTGATGTTGGCTTCCTTGGGATTGTGCTGCCTCACCTTCAGTTTCCTTCTCTGCTCTATCTGGCACCTAAGTCGCATCAGTGACCTCATCATCATCTCCATCTCCTCCATCTTCATCATTACCACTGGAGACAACTTGGCAATACACTGCCACTTGGGGAACATGAATGCCAATTTGTCTACCAGTGTTCCTCCCTCTCTCTAGGCTTATGTTCCTGTCATCCTCAACCTCAGAACCAACATCTGAATCCAGTAATGGCTGGGCATCATCAAGGAGCAAGTGGTTGACGCTGTGGTCAAATAACTCAGCTGACTCCTCAATAGCTGTTATTGGGGCTATGGCGGGAATAGATGTGGACAAGGAGGCAGGTTTATCCACTCTGGCAACTGCAGGGGACTGCACACTTGGCTCTGCTTGTGTGACAGAGAATGAGGTAGATAAGGAAGGTTTAGTAAGCCAGTCCACCACCTCCTCTGCATGCTGTGGCTGGATAGCATGGGCAAACTCACTAAACGGAGGAAATGATGCCCTGCCTGAGGACTGACCACCTCGTCCACCTTTGCCTGTGGATACATTTGTTGCTGGCCCCCTTACACTGCCAAGGGAACGTCTGCCTCTCCTTGTTGTCTTCCCAGACATTATTGGGAGGGAGGGGGCGGTGCTTATAAGCAAATGTAAAGAAGAAGTTGAAATCTGTACGTAGATGCACTTTAATCAATGTAAAGAGGTGTTTGGTGCGCTTTAATTTGAGTACGCACACTGCACAGACACACTCCACGGATACACTATAATATACTGCAATACAATGCGCCAAACGTACAGTGATGCACAGAACTATATGAAGTTAAACTGGCAGTAACGCACAGAAAAGTAAATGGCGTTAAACTGGCAGTAACGCACAAAACTATATGGCGTTAAACTGGAAGTAACACACACAAATGTAAATGGCGTTAAACTGGCAGTAACATACAAAATTATATGGCGTTAAACTGGCAGTAACGTACAAAATTATATGGCATTAAACTGGCAGTTATGCACACAGAACTATATGGTGTTAAACTGGCAGTAACGCACAAAACTATATGGCGTTAAACTGGCAGCAACTCACACAGAACTATGTGGCGTTAAACTGGCAGTAACGCACACAAAACTATATGGCGTTAAACTGGCAGTAACGCACAAAACTATATGGCGTTAAACTGGCAGTAACGCACACAATTATATGGCGTTAAACTGGCAGTAACGCACACAGAACTATATGGCGTTAAACTGGCAGTAACACACACAGAACTATATGGCGTTAAACTGGCAGCAATGCACACAGAACTATATGGCGTTAAACTGGCAGTAATGCACAAAACTATATGGCGTTAAACTGGCAGTAACGCACACAGAACTATATGGCGTTAAACTGGCAGTAATGCACACAGAACTATATGGCGTTAAACTGGCAGTAACGCACACAGAACTATATGGCGTTAAACTGGCAGTAATGCACACAAAACTATATGATGTTAAACTGGCAGTAAAACACACAGAACTATATGGCATTAAACTGGCAGTAACGCACAAAATTATATGGCGTTAAACTGTCAGTAATGCACACAGAACTATATGGCGTTAAACTGGCAGTAACGCACACAGAACTATATGGCGTTAAACTGGCAGTAACGCACACAAAACTATATGGCGTTAAACTGGCAGTAATGCACAAAACTATATGGCGTTAAACTGGCAGTAACGCACACAGAACTATATGGCGTTAAACTGGCAGTAACGCACACAGAACTATATGGCGTTAAACTGGCAGTAATGCACATAGAACTATATGGCGTTAAACTGGCAGTAACACACACAAAACTATATGGCGTTAAACTGGCAGTAACACACACAGAAGTAAATGGCGTTAAACTGGCAATAACGCAATCAAATAGACGATGTTCAACTGTCACTACATTGACGCTATCTGAACTGTCACTAAGCTGAATGATGGTCCTCCTCACTACACTCACACTATCCCTAGACTGACCCTAAACTAATATTCTACACTGACAATTGAAGCAAAATAGCACAGTATAGCACACTAACTAATAGCACTGAACAGAGTCCTGTTCTATCTCTCTCCACGCTGAAATCACACTGAAAATGGCTGCCATTGAAAGAATACTTTTATACTGTGGGGCGAGAATGAGCCATAATTGGATAAAGTAATGGTGACAGTGTCCAATCATGGCTCTGAAGGTGCTCTGTGCCCTGATTGGCTGAAGCTTTCACTGCTTCAGCCAATCAGGGCTTGCAATGCACTATTCAGCGTCGCAATGCATTGTGGTTGGTTCGGGGGAGGGGCGAACAAATGGTCGAACGACCCGATTGTTTGGCTGTTCATCGAGCGTCCAAACAGCGAAAGTTCGGCCCGAACTTATGCTCGGGCCGAACCTATTGGAGCACTGTTGGAGCTGGAAGACACTGTGGGAGGTTGGAGGGCACTCTGGAGGCTGAGGGCTGTCAAGGGGGGACACTGTGGGTCATTATGGGAAGTTGGGGGGCACTGTGGGAGGTTGGGGAGCACTCTGGAGGCTGAGGGCTCTCAGGGGCCTGGGGGGCACTGTGGGCAACTATGGGAGGTTAGGGGGTACTATGAACTGGAACTGGAAAGCACTGCGGGAGGTTGAAGGGCATTATGGGAGCTGTAAGGCAATGTGGGGGGTTAGGAGATCTGTAGCTGTCTGGAGGCCCTGAAAGGGGAGTCCAGGGCCCGACACAGTGGTTGAGAACTATTTCCCAAGAGGAAGCCTGTACAAACACTGATAATGCCTCAATGCACAGACCTACACAGTCTCCAGACCTAGGAGACCTCTTCTTTGCTGCATTTCAGTAACACTTACAGGTCTTGTCCCTCCCCCAGGCTGGACAGTGAAAGGAGAAGCAGAAGACTGATGACCTCATCTCTCTGTCACTCTGCTCTCTCCTCCTATCAGCATGCTCCCTTTTGTTACACCACAACTGGTTGGGGTCTGCTGCTTCCCCCTTTCCCAGTTCGAGCTCTGCTGTACAGGGACTGCAGGAGGCTAATACCAGGTCAAATTTAGGGTCTTGCACTGCTTGTATTTTAAAAATATTTTTAATGATCTATTAATGAATGCAGAGCTGCATGAATTCTTGTCTTTTATACCTGATGACGTTCAGCTTCAATAACCAATATAGGGCATTAGAGATATCCATCCGTCACTGGAAATTTCAGCATAAAGATGGGGAAAAGAATACAATCCTGTCACTGCAAAATCAGTAAACTACAAGTCATGGTGACAGTGGCTCTAGTCTATGGGCCACTTACAAGGTCAGTTCATGGGCATAAAAGCGGAATATATATAAAGTGGCTAATGATTCTATTGGCTGCACATTGAACTCCCTGCAAAGTAGGATTTCATATGCCCCTAATTCTCCTGTCCTGGTTTTATATGGCTCACAGGACTAACAACGGTTAACGATTCGGTGGAGCGGACCCCATTATTTGCTCTGCTGGATACACAGATTTGCTTTGCCTGGCGTACTAGTGAGCGGGTGCAAAATGTTTCCGATTTACAAGTTCGCCTTAGTACAAAGTAGCGCCGACCTCCCTGATCCAGAGGGAAATCTTAAACCAGGACCCCGGAATAAGCAAATATTATATAAATCCATCCATCATGTGTATTCTTCTTGAATCTCGGTGATCTTTGTGTATTTCTTCCAGATCTGTGCAGTAATCCTGTGTGAGACTTCCTGTAATAAAGACCGCTCACTGTTGATCTCTCTCCTTGTGCAGGGGGACTGGTCTTGTCTCCACCCCCTCCTGTACTTTTCTGTAGTGGGTGGAGCCTGCTGGGGCCCCTCCCTCAGCTCTGCTCTCTCTCCTTGTGCAGGGTGACTGGTCTTGTCTCCGCCCCCTGCTGTACTTTTCTGTAGTGGGTGGAGCCTGCTGGGGCCCCTTCCTCAGCTCTGCTCTCTCTCCTTGTGCAGGGTGACTGGTCTTGTCTCCGCCCCCTGCTGTACTTTTCTGTAGTGGGTGGAGCCTGCTGGGGCCCCTTCCTCAGCTTTGCTCTCTCTCCTTGTGCAGGGTGACTGGTCTTGTCTCCCTTCCCTTCCTGTAGTTTTCTGCAGGCAACCTGTAGTGGGTGGAGCCTACTGGCCCCTCCCACAGCTCTGCTCTCAGCACAGACTATATACAGCACAGTGATGATGTCACTGCTACCTTTACAAGGTAATATCTGAGTTTGCAAATGTATTTGGTGCTCAGAAAGTGGATGTATATCCTTTGTGGCTGTTAAGGAATATATTTGAATGAAGGCTTTTATTCCTGAAGTAGAGCGTTAAGGCCATTGTGGGGCTATGGGGCTTAATAAGGTAAAAGGGGGAATTTCCTGTGTGACATCAATGGCCACATAAGGAAGTACTATACTTACATATTAAATCATATGCATGCAATCCAGATAATTCCTGGAAATCAGCTTTAACCCCTTGCCACCCAGGTAACACACAAAGAGGGTGGACCCCAATGCCCACAAACAGCACATATGCATCTATGGGCGGCAGAGCTTTCTGTGCTGAGAACACGCTCACTGCACACTCCCTGCACAGTCTCCGTTAATGATCAGTAGCCGAGCAGACTGCCATGTGACCACTATGACAGCCAATCACAGTGCTCACATGATTGGTCAATGGGGGTTAATAAACCTCCTTTTTTAAAGGAAAATACCCAACTAAAAAAGAAATAACGTATTGGAAAGTAATAGCTCATTCACACCAGGAGGTGCGTTCAGGCGTGCGCATTCTTTTAGTGTTCCCACACGTTGCGTTTCAGGGCAGCCTATTCAATTTAATGGACTGCCCTATGCACATGAAATGTGCAAAAAAAGGCGCCAGCAGGATTTTTAAAATCATCTTGCGGTACCATGTGTTTTGGCAGACGAGAGAGAGTTTACTAGATGTGTGAGGGTGCCATGAAGAATGAATGGCACCCACGCTTTGTGGGAAAAAGCACAATTTTGCACATGTTCCTGCACTGCACCTAGTGTGAATAAGCCCTCGGTGCCCTGCAAGCATGCTGTTGGAGGTAAGAATTCTGCTAAAGTGATCCCAAGTGGGATATTGGAAGTCAATACTTTACATAATCATCCAGAACAGGAATGGAGGTTCTGGCTGGGCAGACCTCTAAAGAGGTCAGGAAAGCAGCTTAGGCTATGGTGGTGAAGGCAGTTTTAGTGTTGGCTATGGTTGTAAATTTTCTATATCGGTGAAGAAAGTGTTGTCCATGGTGGCAAAGGCAGTGTTGGTTTTGGCAGTCAAGGCAGTGTTGGTTTTGGAAGTGAAGGCAGTGCTGGCTATGGAGGTCAAGGCAGAATTAGCTTTGGTGGTGAAGGTAGTGTTGGCTATGGCAGTAAAGGCAGTGTTGGTTATGATAGTGAAGGCAACGTTGACTATAGCAGTGAGGGCAGTGTTGGCTATGGTGGTGAAGGCCAAGTCAGCTATAGTATTGAAGGCAGTGTTGACTATGATATTGAAGGTATCACTGGCTATGGCGGTGAAGGCAGTGTTGGCTATGGTATTAGAGGCAATGTTGGCTATGGTATTGGAGGCAGTGTTGCCTATGGTATTGAAGGCAGTGTTGGCTATGGTGGTGAAGGCAATGTTGGCTATGGTTATGAAGGCAGTGTTAGCTATTTATGGTATTGAAGGCAGTGTTGGCTATGTATAGTATTGAAGGCAGTGTTGTCTATGCCGGTGAAGGCAGTGTTAGCTATGGCAGCGAAGGCAGTGTTGGTTATGGCGGCGAAGGCAGTGTTGGTTATGGCGGTGAAGGCAGTGTTGGCTATGGCGGTAAAGACAATGTTGGCTATGGCGTTGAAGGCAATGTTGGCTATGGTATTGAAAGCAGTGTTGGCTATGTATGGTATTGAAGTCAGTGTTGTCTATGGCGGTGAAGGCAGTGTTATGCCGCGAACACATGAGCGGATTTTTTGACCGGACTGGTCCGACAGACTATCCGACGGACTTTCGGCAAACTTCCAACGGACTTTCCCACCGAACGGACTTGCCTACACACGATCACACCAAAGTCCGACGGATTCGTACGTGATGACGTACAACCGAACTAAAATAAGGAAGTTGATAGCCAGTAGCCAATAGCTGCCCTAGCGTCGGTTTTCGTCCGTCGGACTAGCATACAGACGAGCGGACTTTTCGATAGGAACTGGGTCCGGCGGAGTTCCGACGTAAAGATTTGAAACATGTTCCAAATCTAAAGTCCGTCAGATTTTCGACCGAAAAAGTCCGCTGCAGGTCCGATGAAGCCCACACACGGTTAAATGAAGCCGATGAAGCCCACACTCGGTCCGTCAGACCAGCCTGGTCGAAAAGTCCGCTCGTGTGTATGCTGCATTAGCTATGACGAGGAAGGCAGTGTTGTCTATGGCGGTGAAGGCAGTGTTGTCTATGGCGGTGAAGGCAGTGTTGGCTATGGTATTGAAAGCAGTGTCGGGTATGGCGGTTTAGGCAGTGTTAGCTATGACGAGGAAGGCAGTATTGGCTATGGTATTGGAGGCAGTGTTGGCTATGGTATTGGAGGCAGTGTTGGCTATGGTATTGGAGGCAGTGTTGGCTATGGTATTGGAGGCAGTGTTGGCTATGGTATTGGAGGCAGTGTTGGCTATAGTATTGAAGGCAGTGTTGGCTATGGTATTAGAGGCAGTGTTGGCTATAGTATTGAAGGCAGTGTTGGCTATGGTATTGAAGGCAGTGTTGGCTATGGTATTGAAGGCAATGCTGGCTATGGTGGTGAAGTCAACGATGGCTATGACAGTGAAGGCAACGTTGGATATAGCAGTTAAGGCAGCATTGGCTATGGCAGTGGTTAACTTCCACTTGTTATTTACCTAGTGCAGATCTCTGATCAATACCCTCACTGCACTGCTACTGTATTGATATGCACATCAGTATTTTTTTTTTACACTCGGTGGCTATGCATCATGCATATCAAGCAGCTGCAGTGCTGCAATGAAGCATGCATGTTTCATATACATCTAGATTCAGATGTAGCTTAGCCGGGAGCCTCAATCCAAAGAGCCTTGCGTATCCTGCAAGGATCTCCTTGGCAACACGTGCTGCTTCCTTCCCAGGCGTGCGTCCAGCAAGAATTGTAAATGCAGCTAATAAGACCGCTTCAAAGTTCCATTTGCTGCATTGAGGAATGATGTCCAGTTTCCTTCCCTTCTTACTGCAGGGGCCGCAGAGGATGCAATTACCCCGAGGTCCACGAGGTCAGGGGGGCGCCAACAGAACCTACTACTCTCTTTCATTTAATAACTGTGTTCTCATAAGGCATTTCTCTTCTTTACTAATGATTATATAATTGTATCCTAGCACTACCACATCAATTAATTCCTGAGTTGTCACAATATACAGCAACAGAATGTTTCATTTTAATTTTAAAACCCGTGCCTCCTTCTTTCCCCTCCCAGTACAAAATCCCCCCCACCCTCAGCTCCTTCTCCTGTTCTGTAAGAGCAGTCTGCTATGCTGTGACTTGTAGTGCCCTAGACTACAGGGGACTGAAGAATGGCAGCCCTCTATGCTGGGACTTGTAGTGCCCTCTGTGGGTGACTGAGGATTCCTCAGTCCCCTCACAGTCTAGGGCACTACAAGTCCCAGCATAGGAGGCTGCCATATCTCAGTCCCCCATAGAGGGCACTACAAGTCCCAGCAGAGCGTGCTGTCACCAGTCCTCCAAACACAGCATGAGGAGACTGCAGCTTTCTACCCACCCCCATACACTCGTTCCCTACCGTGCCCCTCCCCACTCTCCCCTTACAATAGTATCCTCCTGGTGGGCCCCCTCCGGAGTCTGGGCGGCATGTCTCACTGCATGGTGGGGTAGCGGTCGGGATTTCCCCGTGTCAGAAGACATGTCTCGGGCCACAGGGCAGCGCACAAGGCTGCAGATCACTCCGCCACCGGCCAGGCACTTCAGTGGCTGGATCTATAGACCAGGCAACGGCAAATGCGGCCGCCAGGGCCACCTGTGTGCACATTGAATTTTTATTACTCCGTGTGGGCAGAGTGTGACGGGGCACAGTGGGCCCCCCTGGCCTTGGGGGGCTTGTGTGCACCGCACACCCTGCACACATGGATGTTACGCCACTGGTCAGTCTGGAGAAGTGGGTGTTTCTAGGCAGGCTGGATTTGCATGCAGACAGCCCTAGGTAGTGCCCACATGTGATACTGAGCCTCCATGATTGACAGAACTGAAATTAATGAAGGGGCGGAGCCAGGAACAGTCAGGCTGGGGAGGATAGAGCTAGATGATGCTGTATGTCCTCCAGCCAGGAAATGAGGTGGGCTCACAGTGTGCGGTGAAATCAGAGGAAACCATTTCAGTCCAGGAGAGGAGTCGGTACAACTGTGCGAGACTGAAGGGAAAGCCGGAAGGCAGATTTCATTATTTATATATGAGTCTCTATTGTTGTGCTGTAAAAGCCTCATATATATATATATATTGCATTTCTCATCATTTGCATTTCCTCTAGGGGGCTTATTAAGGCTATTGAAAAAGAAGCCAGTGTGGCCTGGGGTGGGGATATACTCCGATCAGTGGTTGATTGTAAGCTCTTCTGCTACAGAGTGAAGGGAGAGGATCTCCGTGCTCTGCGTTATACCCGCATTGTATAATTCTAAAGATAAATTATATTGAGAAACTTCAAGTAGCAATAAAAAAACAAAAAAAAAAACAATTGTTGCTGTCCAGATAACCCTGCAGCTGTGCTAAAGGCAAAACCCGACGCCTATAAAATATAAAGCAGCATTCATCTCATACTGCTCCTCTGAGGGACTACAGCCCCGTGTCACATTCACTATTCTTCCATATGGTATATTTTGTATCTTTCTTTGTTTCTTCAAAGTATACAGACAGATCAACCTCAGGGCTAAGTTTACACTTGCCGCTCATCTGAAACATGATCCATGGTGGCTTGCTTTTCAGAGCTGATATGAACCCTCCTTGTTGCCTGTTTCATTCTTTTAAAGCCCAGTGCATGGCACGCAGTCACAGGACAGGTGTGGCCTGGACCCATTCACAGGGGGCACAGCAGGTGGGCAGATAGGGCAACTAATTGCAGAAATGGTGGGGGCCCTTCATAATGGGCACCATAGGTATCAAATGTGTACCTAGAACCTTCAGAGCCCCAGTGGAAGAAACCATGAAGGTTCCCTCTGACACGCAGCAAGGGTTCTTCCCTCTGAGCCTGGGGCCCTATCCACTGATCCGGGGGCCCTTTACTCCCATTGCCGGGCCCTATATTACGGTCCCGTAGCAGGACCCTTTCCTGCCGCAAAACACCAGGGCCCGGCCGCAACTGCGACCTTTGGGACCCTGGTAGTTCCGCCACTGGAGGTCAGTAGTTTTTTAATTTTCTTCTTTTTTTTTATCACTTTTTTACCATTTTATTTTATTTATTTATTTACTTTTTATAAATGTATTTTTAATTATTTTTTACCATTTTATTTGATTGTTTTATTTACTTTTTTACAATTTTTGTAAATTATTTTTTACTATTTTATTTGATTTATTTATTTACTTTTTTTACAACTTTTTATTTATTTATTTATTTTATTTTTTTACTATTTTTTAGTTCTGTCATTGGAGTCAGTCGTTTTTTATTTTTCTTATTTTATTTTTTTCTTATTTTTTTACTGTTTAACTTTATTTATTTACTTTTTTACAAATGTGTTTTTAATTATTTTTTTACCATTTTATTTGATTTATTTATTTACTATTTTACAAATGTATTTTTAATATTTTTTTTACCATTTTATTTGATTTTTAAGAGCCCCGTTGGGGATCTTTGGTGAAATATCAGGGGTCTAAACAGACCTCTAATGTTTCACATTTGAGACAGAGAAAGGAGATTGATGACACAGCCCTCCATCTCCATCTCTGCAGCCTCAGATGTACAGAATGAATGGACAAGAATAGCTCTGTAAAGAGCTTCCCTTTCATTAACAAACTGAAGCCTAGTAAACATAGTTTACTAGGCTTCAGTTATGAATGGACACAGGAGTGATCAGTTACGACCAATCACTGTGTACATTCAGAAAAGGACGGGGCCAGTAACTGACATATTTAATGGCCCCTTCCCCCGCTCTCCTTTCTGACACATCCCCCACAGAAGCCAGCAGGAGAGGGGAGGAGCGAAGCCAGCAGAGCTGAGAGGGGGACGAGGGGGGGACTGAGGAGCACACAGGTGCCTGGGGCCAGCAGGAGACACATAAACTGGAGAGGAGGGGCAGTAGGGGTGGTATAGAGATGAACAGATTCCCTTCATTTTTCTCCTGCATCCACTGAATGCCTGTGGGAAGGAGAGGAGGGGAAGCAGGCATTCAATGACTGCAGGAGGAAAATTGAGGGGATCAGTTCCTCCACCAACTCTCCTAGTGACAGGGGGCCGCACGGGCAATTTGCCACCCCTGTGACCCCTATAGTTATGCCCCTGGTAGGTATACAGACCTGGGAACTAAGCACAGGGATGGTGGAAACCCTTCATAATGGGCACAACAGGTGTACAGACCTGGGAACTCAGCACATGGATGATGGAAACCCTTCATAATGGGCACAGCAGGTGTACAGACCTGGGAACTCAGCACAGGGATGATGGAAACCCTTCATAATGGGCACAGCAGGTGTACAGACCCGAGAACTCAGCACAGGGATGGTGGAAACCCTTCATAATGGGCACAGCAGGTGTACAGACCCGAGAACTCAGCACAGGGATGGTGGAAACCCTTCATAATGGGCACAGCAGGTGTACAGACCCGAGAACTCAGCACAGGGATGGTGGAAACCCTTCATAATGGGCACAGCAGGTGTACAGACCCGAGAACTCAGCACAGGGATGGTGGGAGCCCCTCATAATGGGCACAGCAGGTGTACAGACCTGGGAACTCAGCACAGGGATGGTGGAAACCCTTCATAATGGGCACAGCAGGTGTACAGACCTGGGAACTCAGCACAGGGATGGTGAAAATCCTTCATAATGGGCACAGCAGGTGTACAGACCTGGGAACTCAGCACAGGGATGGTGAAAACCCTTCATAATGGGCACAACAGGTGTACAGACCTGGGAACTCAGCACATGGATGGTGGGAACCCCTCATAATGGGCACAGCAGGTGTGCAGACCTGAGAACTCAGCACAGGGATGGTGGAAACCCTTCATAATGGGCACAGTGGCTGTACAGACCTGGGAACTCAGCACAGGGTTGATGGGAACCCTTCATAATGGGCACAACAGGTGTACAGACCTGGGAA
This sequence comes from Aquarana catesbeiana, assembly GCF_042186555.1. Lineage (NCBI taxonomy): Eukaryota > Metazoa > Chordata > Amphibia > Anura > Ranidae > Aquarana > Aquarana catesbeiana. The sequence goes on along the minus strand of NC_133330.1, from coordinate 332,928,380 downwards.
CTCAGCACAGGGTTGATGGGAACCCTTCATAATGGGCACAACAGGTGTGCAGACCTGGGAACTCAGCACAGGGATGGTGGGAACCCCTCATAATGGGCACAGCAGGTGTACAGACCTGGGAACACAGCACAGGGTTGATGGGAACCCTTCATAATGGCCACAACAGGTGTGCAGACCTGGGAACTCAGCACAGGGATGGTGGAAACCCTTCATAATGGGCACAGAAGGTGTACAGACCCGGGAACTCAGCACAGGGATGGTGGGAACCCCTCATAATGGGCACAGCAAATGTACAGACCCGGGAACTCAGCACAGGGATGGTGGGAACCCCTCATAATGGGCACAGCTGTGCAGGCCCAAGAATCCCACTAATAGAATCCTTGTAAGATAGAAGGGACCGATAGGGGGTGACTTCTCTGGCTTTCACCAAATGCTGAGATCTCAGTTGTGGATGGGATGACTCTGATATAAGGTTGTTATTAGTAGTACAATTATTTATTAGGAATATTGGAGTTCAGAAGCGACCAGCTCACTCTTCCGCAGTGACATCACAGATATTTCCCTCGTTAGCTTCTGCCCCCTCTCAGAGCTTCACCTTCATGTGTGTCTCTTTCTTTTCCTCCGAAGGCAAATCAGAGGCTCCTCAGATCTTGTGCAGCGTTTCTACTAATAGAACAATCCTTCCACTAGATACCGACCTCCGTCACCTCGCAGTGAAATAACCGATGGCTGCGAGACGCAAATGTCACCGGCACGCAAAGCTGAGCGTTTGTGCCGGGGATCGGGGTGTGTTTAATCATCTCTCCCCAGCAGCAGAAAGTGGGGCATGGACGGATCAGAGGCGTGAGTGCCGCACAATCCCACAATGGGAATTTTCCTTTTGAAGAAGCCGGCATCCGCCTTGCTCTACTTTCTCAGCTTGGAAGAAAAAAAAAGGAAAGCAATCGGCCATCCTTCTGCTTACTGTATTCCTCTATTATATTTTCAAGCTTTAACACCGCAAAAAGAAAATAATATAATGATTTGGATCAATTAATTAATTTCTTTTTTCATTTTAAGTTTAGATACATTTTTAAACTGCATAAATATTTTATAACAAAAATGTAAGTGCTTGGGGCACTTGTGGCTTAAAATGCATGCTGGACTTTCTAAAAGAAAGCCTAGCATTGCCACAGGGCTTGTGTAGATGGGCCAATGCAGCATGCTTTTAGGTACATTCAGATTGTATTTGAGAACTGTTTGAGATGTTTCAGAGGTTCTTCTTTCCTTCAGAGTTGCTTCTAACCTTCTTCTAACCTCCCTTTGACCTGCTTCTAACCTCCTTCTGACCTGCTTCTATAGTTCTTCTCAGCAGTTTCTGAGCTCCTTCTGACATTCTTCTAACTTTCCTTTTAACTCCTTCTGACCTTTTTCCAATCTTCCTTCTTCTGACCTCCTTCAGTCCTGTATCTGTCCTGTTTCTGGTCTCCTTCTAAGCTGTTTCTGATCTTCTTATGACATTCTTCTAACCTACTGCTGACCACCTCCTCAGCTGTTTCTGTCCCCCTTCTGGCATTCTACTAACGTTCTTCTTACCTCCTTCTGAACTTCTAACCGTACTTCTTTCCTCCTTCTAACCTTCTTCTAAACTCCTTCTGACCTCCTTCTAAGCTGTTTCTGACCTTCTTCTGACATTCTTCTAACCTTCTTTTTACCTCCTTTTAACCTTCTTCTAACCTCTGTCTGACCTGCAGCTGTCCTGTTTCTGACCTTCTTCTAAGCTGTTTCTAGCCTTCTAATGACGTTCTTCTAACCTTCTTCTTCTTACCTCCTACTAACTATCTTCTAATCTCCTTCTGACCAGTTTCTGACCTCTTTCTAAGCTGTTTCTGACCTTCTTCTGAATATTCTTCTAACCTCCTTCTGACCTGCATCTGTCCTGTTTATGATGTTCTTCTTAACTGTTTCTGACCTTCTGACATTCTTCTAACCTTCTCCTAACCTTCACCTGACCTACTGCTGACCTCTTTCTCAGCTGTTTCTGACCCCCTTCTGGCATTCTACTAACTTTCTTCTTACCTCCTTCTGACCTTCTTCTAACCCTACTTCTTTACTCTTTATAACCTCCTTCTGACCTGCATCTGTCCTGTTTCTGACCTTCCTCTAAGCTGTTTCTGACCTTCTTCTGACATTCTTTTAACCTGATTTTTACCTCCTGCTAACCTTCTAATATCCTTCTGACCTGCTTCTAACCTCCTTCTAAGCTGTTTCTGATCTTCCTCTGACATTCCTCTAACCTTCTTCTTACCTCCTTCTAACTCTCTTTTGACCTCCTTCTGACCCGCATCTGCCATGTTTCTGACGTTCTTCTAACTGTTTCCGACCTTTTGTCATTCTTCTAACCTTCTTCTTACCTTCTACTAACATATTCTAACCTCCTTTTGACCTACTTCTTAACCTCCTTTTGACATTCTTATAACTTTCTTCTTGCATCCTTTTGACCATCTTCTAACCTTCTGACTTACTGCTGACCTCCTTATCAGCTCTTTCTGACCCCCTTCTGACATTCTACTAACCTTCTTCTTACTGCCTTCTGACCTTCTTCTAACCCTAACTTCTTACCTCGTTCTAACCTTCTCCTGACCTCTTTCTGGCCTGCTTCTGACCTCCTCCTCTTTAGACAAGCTATATACAGAGCAGTGATGATGTCACCGCTACATTTACAATGTATGATCTGGGTTTGCAAAAGAATTTGACGCTGAGTGGCTAACGAAGAATATATTTCAATGAAAGCTTTTTGTTGTTGAAGTTCGGCTTTAAATAGTAACGACAAAGCCCACAAATTATCTCCTCTGCTTTCATCTACATCCAAAACGTGAAGCGAGGAGCCCCGACGTCACTCCGAGGAACGTCCACAGTCATTTTAATATCTGCAACTCCTGTCTCGTAGCCTGATAACCATCAGTAATTATTAACCTTACTCTTTTAATTAAATGCCAAGGCTGATAAGTATGGCAGGCGGGAAAGGAAAAAAAAAAAAAAAAGAAAGAGAAGAAAAGAAAAAGGTTATCTGACTTTTATCAAACGCGTTCGGTCAGCGCGAGGCGATGAGCGGATAGCTCGGACTTGAAGCTAATTGCAGAGAGTGGGCAAAGGCTGATTAGTGTGAAATGGAGTGGGTGCTACATAGTAATTCCCTTATCTGCCGGGAAGTCTTGGCACTACTTCAGTCGGAGAAGGATACGGTCTGCCTTGGTGCTATGTAATTATTTGCCACGAAAATATTGCTCAGGGCTTTTGTGATGAATTGCAAATCAGAGAGTGCGATTCCTTTTCAAATATGTATTCCTTCTTTTTTTTTTTCTTTTTTTTCTTCTTCAGCTTCTACCAGCCGCACTAATAAATTATTGCCAAAAAAAAAGACTGTACAAATAAAGAGCATCAGCTTCCTATTCATTTTACAAATAGATGAGATGAGGTGTATTAGGTTGGCTATAATGGAGAGGCGTAGGTTCTTCAAATAAAAAAAAAAACAGATACTTCGTGTAGCAAACGCCACGGCGCCGCTTATTATTATAAGTATGTTCGGCTGACAAAAGGCATCTGATACACCTCTTATGCCGCATACACACGATCGGAAATTCGGCCAGCAAAAGACCGATGAGAGCTTTTGGTCGGAAAATGCGACCGTGTGTATGGCTCCATCGGTCTTTTGCTGGCGGAATTCCAGCCAGCAAAAGATTGAGAGCAGGTTCTCAATTTTTCGGTCGGAAAAAGTTCCTATCCGAAAATGTGATCGTCTGTAGCAATTCTGACGCACAAAATTCCTACGCATGCTCAGAAACAATTTGACGCATGCTCGGAAGCATTGAACTTCATTTTCTCGGCTCGTCGTAGTGTTGTACGTCACCGCGTTCTTGATGGTCGAAAGTTCAGCGAACTTTTGTGTGACCGTGTGTATCAGGGCTGGACTGGGACAGAAATTTGGCCCTGGACTTCATCCAGACCGGCGCACTTTAATTGTGCAAACAAGCACAAAAACAGTATATAAACTATACGCAATTGTGCAAAAAAACATAAGTAGCATAACATAAGGAGTCCTCACTAACCTCTTTTATTATTTCACTTATTCTCCTCTGTATTTTTCTCATCTTTCTCACATCACTGCGTGAAGTTGAGGGTAAACCAAGAAAGCCATTACTTTGACAGGCTTTCACTGAAACAGGCCCACTGAGCCATCGGCCCACCGGGAAACTCTCTGTAGTCCCGATGGCCAGTACATGCCTGGTGTGTATGCAAGGCAAGTTTGAGCGGGATCCCGTCAGAAAATCCATCATATCTTTCTCCGACCAAAATCCCGATCGTGTGTACGCGACATTAGATTTTAGAGATTTTTTTTTTTTTTTTGGGAAGGTTTTACCCCCTTTTACGACCAGGCCATTTTTTGCTGCTCAGCACTGCGTTACTTTAACTGGTAATTGCGCGGTCATGCGACACTGTACCCAAATTAAATTATATATTTTTTAATTTTTTTTTCAACAAATAGGACTTTCTATTGGTGGTATGTGATCACCACTGGGATTTATTATTATTATATTATTATTTACGAAAAAAGACTGAAACAATAATTCCTACTTTCTGTTATAAAAAAATGTCCAATTACATCAGATTGATTTCGTCATAAATTTAGGCCAAAATGTATTCTGCTACATGTCTTTGGGGAAAAAAAAATTCCCAATAAGTGTATATTCATCGGTTTGTGTGAAAGTTTGAGCGTCTACAAACTGTAGCATATACACTTTCTTTCCAAAAGTATTGGGACGCCTGCCTTTACACGCACATGAACTTTAATAGCATCCCAGTCTTACGCTGGCCGTACGCTATACGAACAATCGGTCGAACCCGCTTTCGTAAAAACGAACATTCGGCCGTGAGCACAAACGATAGTGCCATCATGTAATGACCGATAAATCGTTCAGTGGACATAAATGAATGCATTTTTTTGTTTGTTTTTTTTACATATACCTAGCGCAGGCAGTTGCAGATGAGAAAAACATTAAATACCTTTCAATTTATCGTTCGTTAGAAAATTTCCAAACTTGTCCTTCATTTTTTCGGCTCAAAAACGTCCCAATGATTATTTATTTTGTGTCCATTAACTGGCCAAAAAGCGAACGAACGGTCTAATTGACCGAATTTCGGACGATTTTTCATATAGTGTATGGCCAGCATTAGTCTGTAGGGTTCAATAAATATTGAGTTGGCCCCGCCCTTTGCAGCTATAACAGCTTCAACTCTTCTGGGAAGGCCGTCCACAAGGTTTAGGAGTGTGTCTATGGGAATGTTTCACCATTCTTCCAGAAGAGCATTTGTGAGGTCAGGCACTGATGTTGGACGAGAAGGTCTGGCTTGCAGCCTCCGCTGTAATTCATCCCAAAGGTGTTCTATTGGGTTCAGGTCAGGACTCTGTGCAGGCCAGTCATGTTCCTCCACCCCAAACTCGCTCATCCATGTCTTTATGGACCTTGCTTTGTGCACTGGTCCAAATCATTTTGGGTATCTACAGAACCTGGGGGGGTCTGTATGGCACATGTGGGGTATCTATAGAACCTGAGGGGTCTGTACGGCACATCTGGGGAATCCATAGAACCTGGAGGGTCTATATGGCAAATGTGGGTTATCTATAGAACCTGGGGAATCTGTAGGGCACATGTGGGGAATCTATAGAACATGGGGGGGTTTGTATGGCACATCTAGGGACTCTATAGAACTTAGATGGGCCTATATGGCAAATGTGGGGTATCTGTAGAACCTGGGGGGTCTGTACGGCACATGTGGGGTATCTATAGAACCTGGGGGGGGGGGGGTCTGTTAGGCACATTTGGGGAATCTATAGCACCTGGAGGGTGTATATTTTGCAAATGTGGGGTATCTATAGAACCTGGGGGGTCATATGGCACATGTGGGGAATCTATAGAACCTGGGGGTCTGTACAACACATGTGGGGTATCTATAGAACTGGGAGGGTCTGCACGGCCCATGTGGGGTATCTATAGAACCTGGAGGGTCTGCACGGCCCATGTGGGGTATCTATAGAACCTGGAGGGTCTGTACGGCCCATGTTGGGTATCTCTAGAACCTGGGGGGTCTGTACGGCCCATGTGGGGTATCTATAGAACCTGTATGGCACATGTGGGGGTGTCAGCCTGGAGGAGCGGGTGTTCCTAGACAGGCTGTATTTGCATAGGTAACACTCACGTGTGATGCTGAGCCTCCATGATTGACAGAACTGAAATCCAATGAATGAAAGGGGTGGGACAGAGACAGTCAGGCTGGGGAGGAAAGGGCAGGATAATGCTGGACGTCCTCCAGCCAGGAAATGAGGCGGGCTCTGCAATTTTGATTTTCAACATTTCAGCACAGCAGTAGGTGAGCACTGATTGGTTGATACGGGTTACCGCACGCTTCTATATCATTCTGAAAGTAGACCTGATGTATAATGTATGAATACCGACATCCACTCTAATACATAATAATTTCCCTCCCTGCGCCGGCCGCTCGCCGCTTTCTGCGGTGTTTATTTTACATTGTGTAGTAGTTGCTATTTTTTTTTACATTTTTTTTCCCCCTCCATGTTTAATCAAAGTCTCTCTCCCTCCGCCGCGCCGTACCCGGCTCTGTGCTTTGGCATTGAAATTCTCGTGTACTCGTGTCGCTCCACTGCTTCCCATTTCTTGCCTGACATTTGCATGTTATATTTTTTAATCTTCTTTCCTGGATTTCACATTAATTTTTTTTTTTTTTTTAATTTTGTGGCATTTCACAAATAAATATCAGCCATGTTGATCAAGATAAACACTAAAGAGGTTTTGCTCCTTAAAGGCGCACTCCCATCAAAACTGCAGACATTTAATCAGCTTTTGCCCTCCATGGTCCCCCCCCTCCACCACCACCACCACCACCACCTTCACCACCTTAAAGAAAAGCTTTCCATTTTTATGATATACTATATTTAAGACCCTGTGATGTCATCACTGGGTCTCTGTGCTCCTCTATGCAATGGAGATCATGGCTGGTGGGAGGGGCCAGCAGGATGCTGTACAAAGCTTCCTGAAAACATCACAGCACCTTGCAAGCAGTGGGATGGCTCTTGGGAAGGAGTTATGCAAATATCAAAATGCCTTGATGAGTGGATGTCAGTCTGGAGGAGTGGGCGTTCCTAGGCAGGCTGTATTTGCATAGGTAACGCCCACTTGTAACGCCGAGCCTCGCGGATTGAAAGAGCTAAAATCCAATGAATGAAAGAGGCGGGGCCAGGGACAGTCAGGCTGGGGAGGAAAAATGCTAGATGCGACATTGCGGCGGACAGATCGGAAACTTTTGACACTTTTTTGGGACCAGTGACATTTATACAGCGATCAGAGCTAAAAATAGCCACTGATTACGGTATAAATATCACTGGCAGGGAAAGGGGTTAAAACTAGGGGGCGATTAAGGGGTTAAGTGTTCCCTGGGAGGTGTTTCTAACTGTGGGGGGAGGGGACTGACTGGAGGAGGAGAGAGATCGCTGTTCCTGATCACTAGGAACAGCAGTACTCTCTCTACTCCCCTGACAGAACAGGGATCTGTCTGTTTACATTGAAAGATCCCCGTTCTGGCTCTCTGTGGAGCGATCGCGGGTGGCCGGTGGACATCACGGCCGCCGGCCATGTGCATCGTCTCCAGCATCACGCCCCCCCCCCCCCCATCGCTCCTATGGTGATTCGCCCAGGAGAGCCAACCTGCCGCAGTATTATGATGGCAGCTGATCAGCAAGCGGTTCATTTTCCCCAAAATTGTGATGAAAAAAAATACAACTTCAAAAAACTCGCCATGCCTATTTCTAAATACCTTGGACTGTCTACTTTCCAAAAAGATGTCATTTGTACTGTTCTGGTGTTTTAGGGCCTCAAGAAATTAGACAGTCTATCTAATTTCTTGAGGCCCTTAAACACCAGAACAGTACAAATGACATCTTTTTGGAAAGTAGTCAGTCCAAGGTATTTAGTAAGAGGCATAGCAAGTTTTTTGAAGTCAGGATTGATCAATTTTCATATACAGTATCTCACAAAAGTGAGTACACTCCTCACATTTTTGTAAATCTTTTCTTCTATCTTTTCACTGAAGAAATGACACTTGTCTACAATGTAAAGTAGTGAGTGTACAGCTTGTATAACAGTGTAAATTTGCTGTCCCCTCAAAATAACTCAACACACAGCCATTAACGTCTAAACCGCTGGTAACAAAAGTGAGTACACCCCTAAGTGAAAATGTCCAAATTGGGCCCAATTAGCCATTTTCCCTCCCCGGTGTCATGTGACTCGTTAGTGTTACAAGGTCTCAGGTGTGAATGGGGAGCAGGTGTGTTAAATTTGGTGTTATCGCTCTCACTCTCTCATACTGGTCACTGGAAGTGACACCTCATGGCAAAGAACTCTCTGAGGATCTGAAAAAAAGAATTGTTGCCAGGGCCGGATTTGACACAAGGCCACCGAGGCCAGGCTCCTGCGGCGACTTCGCGGCCGCCCCCCTGTCAGGCTGGCCGTTAATGTCCATTAGGGGAACCGGTGTGCGTAGAAAAGATGGCCGCGAGCTGCCCACTACTGCGCATGTGCCGTTCCGAAGCAGCCCGGGCTTGGGAAAGCTCGTACGCGCTCGGCCGGGCGGCGCGGCGCCATTTTTGAAAAGATAGGTCTCCAACCTGTGTGCCGCGGCGCCTTTGCTGCCAGGCCGCGGAGGAGACCAGTAATGTCAGCGGGGCCGTGGCGGGGGGGGGGGGGGAAACATCTCTCATTGCCCGCACCACTGTTCCGCCCTCCTCTATCTGGTGGCAGCATGGCAAGTGACATCTCCATCTGGTGGCAGCCAGGCAGCGTGACAAGTGACATCCCCATCTGGTGGCAGGCATAGTGGCAAGTGACATCTCCATCTGGTGGAAACCATAGTGGCAAGTGACATCTCCATCTGGTGGCAGGCAGCGTGGCAAGTGACATCTCCATCTGGTGGCAGGCATAGTGGCAAGTGACATCTCCATCTGGTGGAAACCATAGTGGCAAGTGACATCTCCATCTGGTGGCAGCCAGGCAGCATGGCAAGTGACATCTCCATCTGGTGGCAGGCATAGTGGCAAGTGACATCTCCATCTGGTGGAAACCATAGTGGCAAGTGACATCTCCATCTGGTGGCAGCCAGGCAGCATGGCAAGTGACATCTCCATCTGGTGGCAGGCAGCGTGGCAAGTGACACGCTCAGGGCTCCCAATGATTCTGCATTATGGTGAGTTGAACTATTTCATTTTATATTACAATGTAATGATAGAAATAATGCGTTTCAATCATCCTGACACCATAACAACCATGGTTGTTATCCTTACCCCTCGCTCGGGGGGGGGGGGGGGGGGTCAGCAATGAAGCACCCGGCCTTGGGGCGGCAAAAGGAGTAAATCCGGGCCTGATTGTTGCTCTACATAAAGATGGTCTAGGCTATAAGAAGATTGCCAAGACCCTGAAACTGAGCTGCAGCACTGTGGCCAAGACCATACAGCGGTATAACAGGACAGGTTCCACTCAGAACAGGCCTCGCCATGGTCGACCAAAGAAGTTGAGTGTACGTGCTCAGCGTCATATCCAGAGGTTGTCTTTGGGAAATAGACGTATGAGTGCTGCCAGCTTTGCTGCAGAGGTTGAAGGGGTGGGGGGGTCAGTCTGTCAGTGCTCAGACCATACGCTGCACACTGCATCAAATTGACCTGCATGGCTGTCGTCCCAGAAGGAAGCCTCTTCTAAAGATGGTGCACAAGGAAGCCTGCAAACAGTTTGCTAAAGACAAGCAGACTAAGGACATGGATTACTGGAACCATGTCCTGTGGTCTGATGAGACCAAGATAAACTTATTTGGTTCAGATGGTGACAAGCGTGTGTGGGGGCAACCAGGTGAGGAGTACAAAGACAAGTGTGTCTTGTCTACAGTCAAGCATGGTGGTGGGAGTGTCATGGTCTGGGGCTGCATGAGTGCTGCCGGCACTGGGGAGCTACAGATCATTGAGGGAACCATGAATGCCAACATGTACTGTGACATACTGAAGCAGAGCATGATCTCCTCCCTTCAGAGACTGGGCCGCAGGGCAGTATTCCAACATGATAATGACCCCAAATACACCTCCAAGATGACCACTGCCTTGATAAAGAAGCTGAGGGTAAAGGTGATGGACTGGCCAAGCATGTCTCCAGACCTAAACCCTATTGATCATCTGTGGGACATCCTCAAATGGAAGGTGGAGGAGCACAAGGTCTCTAACATCCACCAGCTCTGTGATGTCATCATGGAGGAGTGGAAGAGGACTCCAGTGGCAACCTGTGAAGCTCTGGTGAATTCCATGCCCAAGAGGGTTAAGGCAGTGCTGGAAAATAATGGTGGCCACACAAAATATTGACACTGTGGGCCCAATTTGGACATTTTCACTTAGGGGTGTACTCGCTTTTGTTGCCAGCGGTTTAGACATTAATGGCTGTGTGTTGAGTTATTTTGAGGGGACAACAAATTTACACTGTTATACAAGCTGTACACTCACTACTTTACATTGTAGCAAAGTGTCATTTCTTCAGTGTTGTCACATGAAAAGATAGAAGAAAATATTTACAAAAATGTGAGGGGTGTACTCACTTTTGTGAGATACTATATATATATATATCACACCATAGTACCATGGTTTGTGGACTTTCCTACACACTAAATAATATACAATTATTTGGGTTATTTTCACCAAAGAAATGAAGCAGAATACATTTTGGCTGAGATTTATGAAGAACAATTACAATCACAATTTGAAAAATTTTATAACAGAAACAAAGAAAAAAAAAACAGTGGTGATTAAATAATATGCCAGCCAAAAGATTGAACGATTGAAAGATTATGTGAACAAAATGATAAAAGGTTAGTTTGGGTACAGTGTTGCATGACCACGCAATTGTCATTCAAAGTGCGACCGCGCCGAAAGCTGAAAACTGGCCTGGGCAGGAAGGGGGTGAAAGTGCCCGGTATTGAAGGGGTTAAAATAGAAAAAATGAACAGAAAAAAAACAACACAATCCCTATTGTAGGCTTCGGTAGCTGAAAAGACTCTAAAATTGTTACCATAGGGAACATGTCGCTCGGGCTCCCTCCAGTGCTGCTCACGTGACCATTTGGTCACCTGATCCCTACTTAAGCCAATTAAAATTTCCATCCTCCCAAAAAATAGTAGCTAGCAGCACTAAAAAGATTTCCATGTAGAGGAAGATCGCAGTGCCGCAGATATACGTTTGGGTATTATGGGGTGGGAAATGTCACTACGGTTGCCAGGGGAGAGCATAAGATGCTTGTTGCTAGGCAGGTTCCTCCAGTCCCCTGGATGGAAGAGCCCTCTGTATCATCCGCCTGAAGGAATTGGAGGATTTGTTCCCACGAGCGCTCTGTGCAGCCGTGGAAGGATAATTGGCAAAGTCACATCCTTAATGATTTTCAGGGTAAAATGTCACAACAATGTCTCAAAATGTATTAAATGCCACAAATTTCCAACTGAATTCTCTAAAAAGTGTCCAGCCATTGATTTTCTGCAATCTTAAAATGCATCTCCTGGGCCCAGCAATTTGGAAATTTCCGATCTTCAGCTGGAAATGAATTCTAACAGTAAAGTTGATAAAGAAAAAAATATCCATTATAGGTTGTGCTAATGATTCAATGACACTATTAGTGCTTATATGCTAATGTTAGGTTCTTTCTATAATAACAGGTTCTCTTGCTAGAAATCCTTTGGCAGACGTATGTTATTAGAGCAAATTACTGTTGTTCTCCATCATTGGAATGTCTTGTTGTGTCGTCTGTAGACAATAGCTAGGCTCCATATATTCTACAGCAAGGCATTTCAAAGTATGTATGGGTCAAGCAAATAAGGTATTCCAAAATATCAGAAATTAATGTCTCTTGTTAAAGAGCTGCTTGTGCAAATTCTTATGCCCCGTACACACGGTCGGACATTGATCGGACATTCCGACAACAAAATCCTAGGATTTTTTCCGACGGATGTTGGCTCAAACTTGTCTTGCATACACACGGTCACACAAAGTTGTCGGAAAATCCGATCATTCTGAACGCGGTGACGTAAAACACGTACGTCGGGACTATAAACGGGGCAGTAGCCAATAGCTTTCATCTCTTTATTTATTCTGAGCATGCGTGGCACTTTGTGCGTCAGATTTGTGTACACACGATCGGAAATTCCGACAACGGATTTTGTTGTCGGAAAATTTTATAGCAAGCTCTCAAACTTTGTGTGCCGGAAAATCCGATGGAAAAAGTCCGATGGAGCCCACACACGGTCGGAATTTCCGACAACACGCTCCAATCGCACATTTTCCGACCGTATGTACAGGGCATTAGAGTTAACCACTTAAGGACCAGCCTCGTTTTGGATTGTAGGTGTTTACATGTTTAAAACAGGTTTTTTTGCTAGAAAATTACTTAGAACCCCCGAACGTTATATGTTTTTTTTTCTAACACCCTCGAGAATAAAATGGCGGTCGTTGCAATACTTTTTTTTGCACCGTATTTGCGCAGCAGTCTTATAAGCGCACTTTTTTTGGAAATTTTTTTTTTATATTGTGAAATATAATGTTACGCCAAGTAAATTGATACCCAACATGTCACGCTTCAAAATTGCGCCCGCTCGTGGAATGGCGTCAAACTTTTACCCTCAAAAATCTCCATAGGCGACATTTAAAAAAATCTACAGGTTGAATGTTTTGAGTTACAGAGGAGGTCTAGGGCTAGAATTATTGCTCTTGCTCTACCGGTCGCGGCGATACCTCATATGTGTGGTTTGACCACTGTTTTCATATGCGGGCGCTACTAGCGTATGCGTTCGCTTATGCGTGCGAGCTCGTTGGGACGGGGGTTTTTTTTTGTTTTTTTATTATTTATTTTACATTATTTTATTTATTTTTACACTGTTTAAAAAACAAAAAAAGTGCCACTTTTATTCCTATTACAAGGAATGTAAACATCCCTTGTAATAGAAAAAAGCATGACAGGTCCTCTTAAATATGAGATCTGGGGGTCAAAAAGACCTCACATCTCATATTTACACTAAAATGCAATAAAAAAATAAAAAAGTCATTTAAAAAAATGACTTAGAAAAAAATATGCCTTTGAGAGGCGTGGACGGAAGTGACGTTTTGACTGATGCAGTCATTACATCTAAGAATTGGTAAGTTGCAATATAAGTGATGTCATCCAGCACCAGCCAATGAAGAAAGCTGAAGTACCGTCACACAAGGGAAGATGCCCGTGTTCTGCGGAAAACTCCAACTCGCCAAAATCTCCAACCACGTCACTTCTGCGGCACAAATAATTGGAGTTTTCGATGAGTTTGGACAGAACAGCGGCAGCGTATACACTACGAGACACCATATGAGTGGACATTATTAGTCCTCCCGATACTAACCAACAACATGGCCGCCTCCAAGGCAGCGGCAACTTTCTTCCTCCTTACCCCATGTTCTGTCAAAACAGACTCAAACTCATCGAAATCTCCAATTATTGGTGCTGGAGAGTCACCAGAAGTGACGTGGTTGGAGATTTTGGCAAGTTGGAGTTTTGGGCAGAAGACCGGCACCAGCAAGGGATTGGAAAAGTGAAGATAAACCCCTTTAGTTACGCTTTAAGTCCCTTTAAGAAGTTAAAACCTGAAAAATAAATGTCTAGGGTTATGTGTCTCGCCTGCCATGCGAGAGGCCCCAGGTTCCAAATCCCGGACGAGCCCCCATCTGAAAGGAAATAGTAGGTATTCTGGACGGCCACCCATCTATTAAGTGCACCAACAGGGCCCTCAGATATCTGGAGACACCGTAAGAAACGAGAGGCAGGTTGTGCATTTGTGAAATGTCTGCCTTTATTAGGTGTGTTACAGCTTATATATGGTTCAACATACCAATAGAAAGAGGTCAGGGGGGATTGGTTAGTAAAAGATGTATTTGTATAGAAATATATAGTTATACAAGTCAGCGACCCTTTAAGATACATTATCATGAGTTAACATGGGTCAGCGGGCCAACTGGTCATGAGTCATAAGTCATGCATCCTGTCCTATGGCCTACAGAACAGAGAACAGGAAAAGACAAACCAACCCACAATGATATATATATATATATATATATATATATATATATACACAGTATATATAGTACAGTGCTTGTGCAAGCATTTTTCTAAGCATTTTTTTTATAGTTGCCGATTTAAGCTATCTTGTATACTGAAATGGCAGAGCATATCAAAGCATATCAAAGCATATCAATGACATATTATTACACTTATACTCTTTAGAATCCAGTAATGCACGATTTCAGCCTGCTTTGCACATGCTCAGTTGCTCTCAAATCGCGACACTGTGCCAAAAATCACAGCCACTAGAGGCCGATCTGCTGATAATGATTTCCTGCTGCTCGGGGGGGGCTCTGGGCTTCAACAAAATGGCAGCCTCCAGCAAGAATAAACAGGAACAATGCTGTTGGCTATTTGCAGCACACACTCATTTTGCTAACCTAATTATTAATGTGGAATGTATGTTCCTTGCTAAAGAACATTATTTTTATCAAGTTGTTATGGGTAAAGTCCCGCTTTCATATTTCTTCAAAAGTCTTTTTAAAAAAAAAAACATTTTTATGTCTGCAGATTTCATTAAAATGAAGGTCCTTGTGCAGGCACTTCCTGTTATTGGGTGACACCACTCTGCTCCATCTCCCAATTGTACTCCCGCGGTTGTCACCCTCTCAACGGAGACTACAAATGGTTGTGTGCCCCCTGCTCCCCCCCCAATCACAGAGTCCTCTCACCCATCAGGGAAAACTGCTCCCAGCACCAAAGGGGGTTGAAAAACACTGCTTTATGATACACAGAACAAACGAAATGTCATTCGGTTAGATTTTACACCTCCTCTAACAATTGATTTTATCATTGATTCCTATGGAGCGCGCTTGATCTCGCTTATTTCTGCTACTGTTACTGATCAGGTATCCTGTGCACATCATAGGACAGCCACTTACTGTATAGATGTAATAGAACATACGGACATCCAGGTCCATGCTTATTTATCATACGTATCCTGATGTGCAACACCGGCACATTAGCCAGCTACACTCGGCCAATCACGCAGCACACAAACTTAGTAAGCCGGTAATAGATGAATTAATTAATCAATATCATATACAGCACATTGTTCACTGCACAACGATCGCTTGTCTTATTTATAATGCACATCGATGAGCTCAGGTTATCATAACCATAGTTCCCAACTCTTCTTGATTTCGAGGGACTGTCCCTGATTTGGAGCAACGTCCCTCTGTCCCCCATTCCCCCTCATTTGTCCCTCATTTTGATCTGATCTATATAGTTCTATATAAAATGCACTTTTTATCTTTCAAAAAGTGTTTCCCAGTGCTAAACCTTTCATCCAATTTAAAAGCCAATATAAAGGGATAGTAGTGGTAAAAAAAAAGTCCTTGTGGATTTAATTAACCTTTTTTTTTTGGTTAATTCTCCTTTAAGGGGGTGTGTGGCCGGGGGCGTGTCCTATAACTACATACGTTTGTTAGTAGGTGTCCCTTATTCCCATCTCAAAATGTTGGGAGATGTGCATCATGACTTCAACGTAGATGCCATAACCCCCGACATTAAAATTTTCTGCAGCCTCCACTCTTTCTCATAAAAAAAAGTGATCCGAGCGGCTGGTCAGCCACTGGATCACTGTTAGAAGCCCCCTCCCTGTGATTCTTGGGCTTACCTGGCTCATCTGCACGCCCGAGTACCGATCCGGCGGTTGCAGCGACTGGCCATAGAGATAAGTAGAGGAAAGATGGCCTCCGCTCATCTCTATGGCCCATACGCGTGCGCACAGGGTGTGCCAGGTGTGTCTGGGCACACCCTAATCACGCTGTGCTGCGCACATTTCCCCTGCTGCAGAGAAATGGAATGGGGAATCTCTGTCCACCATTCCTCCCAATGACACCAATGATGGGACACAATTCCTCCCAATGACACCAATGATAGCACACAATTCCTCCCACTCACTCCAACGATGGGGCATTGTTTTTTTTCCCACTGCCGTCTGGAACTTTTTTACTCCCAGTTGCCACAACCCCCCCCCCCCCTTTTTTTTTTGTACTGTGGGGCTGACACCCCTTGAAGCAAACCCAGGCATATTCTGTTCACTACTATATATATGGTCTCCAAACTGCGGCTTGCGAAGCCAGATGTGGCCCTTTGCTTGCTTTTATCTGGCCCTTGTGGCACTATTTCATCCACTGATACCAACAATGGGGCATAATTCTCCTCACTGACACCAATGAAGGGGCCCAATTCCTCCCAATGACACCAATGATGGGACACATTTTCTTCCAATGACTCCAATGATGGGACACAATTCCTCCCGAGTCCCAATGACACCAATGATGGGACACAAGTCCTTCCAATAACACCAATGAAGGGGCCCAATTCCTCCCAATGACACCAATGATGAGACACAGTTCCTCCCAATAACACCAATGATGGGACACAGTTCCTCCCAATGACAGAAATGATGGGACACAGTTCCTCTCAATGACACCAATAATGGGACACAGTTCCTCCCAATGACACCAATGATGAGACACAATTCCTTCCAATGACTCCAATGATGGGACACAATTCCTCCCAAGTCCCAATGACACCAATGATGGGACACAGTTCCTCCCAATAACACCAATGATGGGACACAGTTCCTCCCAATGACACCAAAGATGGGACACAGTTCCTCCCAATGACACCAATGATGGGACACAGTGCCTCCCAATGACACCAATGATGGGACACAGTTCCTCCCAATGACACCAATGATGGGACACAGTTCCTCCCAATGACACCAATGATGGGACACAGTTCCTCCCAATGACACCAATGATGGGACACAGTTCCTCCCAATGACACCAATGATGGGACACAGTTCCTCCCAATGACACCAATGATGGGACACAGTTCCTCCCAATGACACCAATGATGGGACACAGTGCCTCCCAATGACACCAATGATGGGACACAATTCCTTCCAATGACTCCAGTGATGGGACCCAATTCCTCCCGAGTCCCAATGACACCAGTGATGAGACACAAGTCCTTCCAATGGCACCAACAATAGGGCCCAAGTCAAATCCTTCCAATGACTCCAATGATGGGACACAATTCCTCCCATAGGCACCAACAATAGGGCCCAATGACACCAATGAGATACAATTCCCCCCAATGACTCGAATGATGGGTCACAATTCCTCCCACTCACTCCAACGATGGGGCATTGTTTTATCCCCACTGCGGTTTGGACCTTTTTCACTCCCACTGGCCACAATCCGGCCCCCCCTAAATTCTGAAGTACAGTAAACTGGCCCTTTGTTTAGAAAGTTTGGAGCCCCCTGCTATATACCATTACATTACAGCCCTTGAGAGATAATGTTGGGTTATTCTACAGAATGTGGTCTCAGGTTCTTACTGACTGGGTCAACGACTTGAATTACAGCAGCAATGGCCGCCATCGCCCAGCAGATTGCAGAGGTAACGTCTGCGACAGAATTCAAAGAATCCACTTGTGTTTTTATACCTCTACTACTCAATTAATATCACTATAACAGTGTGTGTGTGTGTAGTGCTCACAGGAGATTGCTGGAATCCGTCATCAGTGCCGGCAATCTGTTTCCGCGAACCCCCTGCCTGGCGCAGCGCGATTCCAATCATAATACACGTTTATACTGACTTTAATTGGCTCCGGGGAATGAAGGGTTGTACAGTATTTGTCATCATCTTCATCTTTCTTGATAACATACTTTGCAACTCCGAGCAATGAGTGAAAGAAATCAGGAGCCTGTCCAGGAAATACCGCAGCCACGTTAAAGCGAACGCGCGATCACTTTAAATTTCTCTTGCAGGCGCTTTAAGGCACCGGCACACATGGCCGCCTTCTTTGCTGACACACCCAAGAGGATCTAATATGAAACAAACATAAATTCCGAGGATGTCTCTTCTTGTGATTTAGATCTGGGGATGGATTTGAATGATTTTAGAGAAATTGATTTCGGCATGAAAATACCGATTCCATTCCGCTGTAGAAATTTTCCCGAAGCTGAAATGATCAGTTTCACTCATTGAGCTGATTCGGCAAAATTTGATGAAAATTTAAAAATAAACAACGATCTACTCTTCTTTTTTTAATTGAATTCCCTTGATTTGGGGGGGGGGGGGGGTGAGTTTTGGGAGTAAGGTGTATTTAGGGTGTTTCATTTATTTATTATTCACATTTGGCGGGTTGGAATTGTGGGCAGAATTGCCGCGATTCTACCCACGACTCCAAATTGGGACAAAACTCACGACGCACGCTTGGCTGCTATTAATCTTAATGGTACCCCAAGTGCCCCCCAATCCCCAAATGTAACATCATGGTTTATGTTTCAGAAAAAAAATAGGGTATCATATTGTGTTTGTGTGCAATAAAATTAATTCAAGTGTATTTTTTTTAAAAATGCTCTTGAAAAACTGCTGTGCTAATACCATGTGACATAAAAAATTGCAACGCCCCACCATTTTATTCTCCAGGGCCTCTGCAAAAAAAAAAAAAAAATAATAATAATAATTATAATATTATTATCCCGGTATTGAAGTGGTTAAAATGTTTGTTTTTGGGTATGGATACTCTGTATCACACACATATAGTGTGAATGGGGCCAATTCTGACACTTCTCTCATACATGTAAAAATTAGGGCTGTGGAAATTAAAGATTAATTCCTCAATTAATCGATTAATTTTTTTGATTGATCAAAATGATTTTGATCGGTACTCACCTCTCCGCCGACTTCCGGGTCTTCAGGGAGTTCCGTCGGAGATCCGGTGACGTCACGGACATCGACGTCACCAGACTCCTCCCCCCTTCCCCAAGTGCCTCTGTCTGCTAACGAAGGGAAGGGGGAGGAGTCCGGTGACGTCGAAGTTCTGATTGAACGTAACGCGTACGGGGGAGGAGCTAAGCATGACGTCACCCGCTGCTGCCCTAAGGAACTAACACAATTGTCGGCTTTACATGCTCTGTTTTTATCATCTTTATGTGAGTAGTTTGTGTTTGAACACAAAAATTCAATCTTATACTTAAGCGGTGAGCACTTAGATCTTTTCTTTCTACCCATGACCTGGTGTCCTTGCTGAGATCTAAGGAGACGCGAGAGAAGTTTATGGTCCGTGTTAACCCTTTTTATACCCGCTTGCATGACCACGTGTTTGCACAGGGTTCCATGCCATAAGGTGTGAGTGATTAGTTAGACCGGAGGTGGAGGGATTGTCACGCTACTGTGGAAAAAAAAATTACTTACGTTAGTGCTACTGTTTGAATTTAAAACTTATTTGTGTGAACTGTGAAGTCATGGATTGTGGAAACTAACTAGTGTCGGGTGATTGTATATAGTGTATACCACATTTACCACTGACTAATGCAGAGTTGTGATGCAAGGAGATCAGCTAAAAGTAGTTGGATCTGTATGTGCGTTATAATTAATCGAAATTAGTTGATTAATCGATTAAAAAAAAAAAATCGAATAATCGAACACGAAAATTTTAATCAGTAAAAGCCCTAGTAAAAATCTATGTTTTTTTGCTAGAAAATTTCTTAGAACCCCAAATATTATATATATATATATATATATATATATATATATATATATATATATATATATATATATATATATATATATATATATATATATACACAGTGGGGACGGAAAGTATTCAGACCCCCTTAAATTTTTCACTCTTTGTTATATTGCAGCCATTTGCTAAAATCATTTAAGTTCATTTTTTTCCTCATTAATGTACACACAGCACCCCATATTGTACACACAGCACCTCATATTGTACACACAACACCCCATATTGTACACACAGCACCCCATATTGTACACACAACACCCCATATTGTACACACAGCACCCCATGTTGACAGAAAAACACAGAATTGTTGACATTTTTGCAGATTTATTAAAAAAGAAAAACTGAAATATCACATGGTCCTAAGTATTCAGACCCTTTGCTGTGACATTCATATATATAACTCAGGTGCTGTCCATTTCTTCTGATCATCCTTGAGATGGTTCTACACCTTCATTTGAGTCCAGCTGTGTTTGATTATACTGATTGGACTTGATTAGGAAAGCCACACACCTGTCTATATAAGACCTTACAGCTCGCAGTGCATGTCAGAGCAAATGAGAATCATGAGGTCAAAGGAACTGCCTGAAGAGCTCAGAGACAGAATTGTGCCAAGGCACAGATCTGGCCAAGGTTACAAAAAAATTTCTGCTGCACTTAAGGTTCCTAAGAGTACAGTGGCCTCCATAATCCTTAAATGGAAGACGTTTGGGACGACCAGAACCCTTCGTAGAGCTGGCCGTCCGGCCAAACTGAGCTATCGGGGGAGAAGAGCCTTGGTGAGAGAGGTAAAGAAGAACCCAAAGATCACTGTGGCTGAGCTCCAGAGATGCAGTCGGGAGATGGGAGAAGGTTGTAAAGAGTCAACCATCACTGCAGCCCTCCACCAGTCGGGGCTTTATGGCAGAGTGGCCTGACGGAAGCCCCTCCTCAGTGCAAGACACATGAAAGCCCACATGGAGTTTGCTAAAAAAAACACCTGAAGGACTCCAAGATGGTAAGAAATAAGATTCTCTGGTCTGATGAGACCAAGATAGAACTTTTTGGCCTTAATTCTAAGTGGTATGTGTGGAGAAAACCAGGCACTGCTCATCACCTGTCCAATACAGTCCCAACTGTGAAGCATGGTGGTGGCAGCATCATGCTGTGGGGGTGTTTTTCAGCTGCAGGGACAGGACGACTGGTTGCAATTGAGGGAAAGATGAATGTGGCCAAGTACAGGGATATCCTGGACGAAAACCTTCTCCAGAGTGCTCAGGACCTCTGACTGGGACGAAGGTTTACCTTCCAACAAGACAATGACCCTAAGCACACAGCTAAAATAACGAAGGAGTGGCTTCACAACAACTCCGTGACTGTTCTTGAATGGCCCAGCCAGAGCCCTGACTTAAATCTAATTGAGCATCTCTGGAGAGACCTAAAAATGGCCGTCCAACAACGTTTACCATCCAACCTGACAGAACTGGAGAGGATCTGCAAGGAAGCAATGGCAGAGGATCCCCAAATCCAGGTGTGAAAAACTTGTTGCATCTTTCCCAAAAAGACTCATGGCTGTATTAGATCAAAAGGGGGCTTCTACTAAATACTGAGCAAAGGGTCTGAATACTTAGGATCATGTGATATTTCAGTTTTTCTTTTTAATAAATCTGCAAAAATGTCAACAATTCTGCGTTTTTCTGTCAATATGGGGTGCTGTGTGTACAATATGGGGGGCTGTGTGTACAATATGGGGTGCTGTGTGTACAATATGGGGTGCTGTGTGTACAATATGGGGTGCTGTGTGTACATTAATGAGGAAAAAAATGAACTTAAATGATTTTAGCAAATGGCTGCAATATAACAAAGAGTGAAAAATTTAAGGGGGTCTGAATACTTTCTGTCCCCACTGTGTATATATATATATATTATTATTATTATTATTTTTTTTTTTTTTAGCAGAGACCCTAGATAATAAAATGGCGATTGTTGCAGGTTTTCATGCCATGCGTAGTATTTGCGCAGCGGTTTTTCAAAGGCAATTTTTTGGGGGAGAAAAAATACATCTTAATGAATAAAAAAATAAATTAAAGCACAATATATAACCCAATTTTTTTGTACATTATGAAAGATGATGTTACGCCGAGTAATTAGATACCTAAGATGTCATGCTTTAAAATTGCGCACGCTCATGGAATGGCGGCTAACTACGTTACCTAAAAATCTCCATAGGCGATGCCTTAAAAGTTTCTACAAGTTACCAGAGTTACAGAGGAGATTTAGAATTATTGCTCTCGCTCTGATGTTGGCAGTGATACCTCACATGTGTGGTTTGAACAATTTTTACATATTTGGGTGTGACCTACATATGCCTTCACCACTGCGCATGAGCACGGGGGAGACGGGGCACTTTTCATTTTTTTATTTTTATTTGTTTTATTATATTCTTTTTATTTTTACACTTTCCCTTTACAAAAATGTTTTATCACTTTTATTCCTTGTAATAGAAATAAGCAATGACATGTCCTCTTTATGGAGAGATCTGGGGTAAATAAGACCCCAAATCTCTTCTCTACAATAGAAAGTATTAGATACAAAAAAAAATTGATCTAATGCTTTAAAAAAAAAAAAAAAAAAGACCACAAATGATATTAACACAACAACACTACTAATTGGTTACAATAACATTCGCAGTCAATACTTTTTTTTTTTTATATGGAAAGCAGTAAAAACTCTGGAAAAGTTATAAAGTTGGCGGACGGATTAGATAAACATGAAAAAAAAAAGACCTTGTTTACATTGGACCAGAGTCAGTAGTGATGTCATGACGTTGCTTTGGTCCTCCTAGACCAGGGGTCTCCAAACTTTCTAGACAGAGGGTCAATTTAATGCCCCAATGTCCGTAGGAATAAAAAATATTACTTAGCATCTATGATCAGAGGGAGTAGAATATATTTGGTGTCAGTGGGAGGAATAGTGTTCCATCGTTGGTGCCGGTGGTTAGAATAGGGCCACATCATTGGTATCAGTGGGAGGAATAGTGCCCCGTCGTCAGTGTCAGTGGGAACAACAGTATCCCGTTCTTGGTGTCAATGAGAGGAATAGCGCCCCATCGTTGGTGGGAAGAATAGTGAAGACATGGTACACATAAGACAATCTTTTGGAAAGACGCAGGGCCCCTTCATCGCTTGCCTGACGAAGGGGCCCTGTGGGGCTCCAAAATGTTGCCTTATGTATACCACCAAAATAAAGCTTTAGACCCTTTTTGAGAAATCCTTGGTGTGCTGGTTACATTTCTTCACTTGGATTGTCTATGGTTCCCAGCCTGTGGTCATCTCAGCACCTGTTATTACTGAATAGCCATTTTCAGGAACATGTGCGTGGGGAATATTGTGAGCGGGAAGAATAGTGCCCCATCATTGGTGTCAGTGGGAGGAATAGTGCCCCTTCATTGGTGTCAGTGGGAGGAATAGTGCCCCATCATTGGTGTCAGTGGGAGGAATAGTGCCCCATTATTAGTGTCAGTGGGAGGAATAGTGCCCCATCATTGGTGTCAGTGGGAGGAATAGTGCCCCATTATTAGTGTCAGTGGGAGGAATAGTGCCCCATCATTGCTGTCAGTGGGAGGAATAGTGCTCCATCATTGGTGTCACTTGGAGGAATAGTGCCCAACCATTGGTGTCAGTGGGAGGGATAGTGCCCCATCATTGGTGTTAGTGGGAGAAATAGCACACCTTGATTGGTGTCACTGGGAGGAATAGTGTTCCTTTATTGGTGTCACTGGGAGGAATAGTGCCCCATCATTGGTGTCAGTGGGAGAGATAGTGCTCCTTTATTGGTGTCACTGGGAGGAATAGTGTTCCTTTATTGGTGTCCCTGGGAGGAATAGTGCCCAACCATTGGTGTCAGTGGGAGAGATAGTGCTCCTTTATTGGTGTCACTGGGAGGAATAGTGTTCCTTTATTGGTGTCCCTGGGAGGAATAGTGCCCAACCATTGGTGTCAGTGGGAGAGATAGTGCTCCTTTATTGGTGTCAGTGGGAGAGATAGTGTTCCTTTATTGGTGTCCCTGGGAGGAATAGTGCCTAACCATTGGTGTCAGTGGGAGAGGTAGTGCCCAACCATTGGTGTCAGTGGGAGAGATAGTGTTCCTTTATTGGTGTCCCTGAGAGGAATAGTGCCTAACCATTGGTGTCAGTGGGAGAGATAGTGCCCCTTCATTGGTGTCAGTGGGAGAAATAGTGCCCCTTCATTGGTGTCACTTGGAGGAATCGTGTTCCATCATTGGTATCACTGGGAGGAATAGTGCCCAACCATTGGTGTCAGTGGGAGGAATAGTATCTGACTGTTGATGTTAGTGGAAAGAATGGTGCTTCATCTTTGGTGTCAGTGGGAGGAATAATGCCCCACGGGTCGGATAAAGGCAAGCAAAGGGCTGCAGTGCGGAGACCACTCTCCACTGACCATAGAGATGAGTGGAGGCCATCTTTCCTCCGCTCATCTCTGTTTCTAGCTGCCACAACTGCCGAATCATTTCTTGGGGCTATCGATCATCCAGGTAAGCCTGAGAAACACCGGGAAGTGGCGACCCCTCCCGCCGCTTCTAAAAGTGATCCAGCGCCGAATCTGCCACTCTGACTACTTTTTTTGTGGTTAGAGAATCGCTAGCTGAAAAAACACAATACCAGATTTTGGTATATTGCTACAGCCATATCCCCGATATTCCACTTCAAACGAGGATGTTTTTTTTCCCATGGTCCGGTCAGCACGTGGTTAAACCCCAAACTTTCGGCACATAAAAGACACAAATGATATAAAACACAACAACGCTACTAATTGGTTACAATAACATTCGCAGTCAATACTTTTTTTTATACGGAAAGCAGTAAAAACTCTGGAAAAGTTACAAAGTTGGCGGATGGATTAGATAAACACGAGCGCGGGATGTCACCCGGGCCATCTGGCCACCCAGCCAAATAATAAACACCGCGTCTGAGAGAGGCGATATATTTTATTCCGATCGTAAACGCCGCAATCACGCTGACTGCAGATGGCCGGGCGCAAGGACAGGCTGTCAAGGACTGAATGGCCGTCCTATTAGAAGAAGGCGATAAAATGATGAGATCCGAGGACGGCGGATATAATGGGCACTAACGTCTGTGACACCGGCGTGATGTGCAAATGTTATCTGCGCCAAACTGAGGTCATGTGGTCAGGTGATGTTTTATTGGTGGAACTTTAAAGAGGCGCTCCGGTCTTAACTTCAGCCTTGCACGGTTGTACCGGCTCCTCTCCTGGACTGAATCTGATTTCACCGCACACTGTGAGCTTCTCACAATGTACATTAGAAGCTTCAGCAAGTCAGGGAGAGCCCCACCTCATTTCCTGGCTGGAGGACAACCAGAATCATCTAGCCCAGCCTTTCTTAACATTTTAACCCTAGAGGAACCCCAAAAAAACCTTGAACTCTGTAGGCACCATCAAAAAGGTGGTTCATCAGCCACAGCTCAAGGAACCCCTAGCAACCTCTGGAGGAACCCTGGTTGAGAATGGCTGATCTAGCTCTTTCCTCCTAGGCTTTACTGTCCTTGGTCAGCCTCTTTCATTCATTGGATTTCAATTCTTTCAGTTATGGGGGCTCAGTGTCACATGTAGGTGGTCTGCAGTAGGCCTCATTTCCTGGCTGGAAGACATCCAGCATCTAGTGCAGGGGTCTCCAAACTTTCTAAGTAAAGGGCCAGTTTTCTGTCTTTCAGGCTTTAGGGGGGGACAGACTGTGGCTAGTGGGAGTAGAAAGTTCCCTAGCATTGGTGGGAGAAAACCATGCCCCATCATTGGTATCAGTGGGAGGAATAGTGCCCCATCATTGGTATCAGTGGGAGGAATAGTGCCCCATCATTGGTGTCAGTGGGAGGAATAGTGCCCCATCATTGATGTCAGTGGGAGGAATGGTGTCCCATCACTGGTGTCAGTGGGAGGAATGGTATCCCATCATTGGTGTCAGTGGGAGGAATGGTGTCCCATCATTGGTGTCAGTGGGAGGAATGGTGTCCCATCATTGGTGTCAGTGGGAGGAATAGTGCCCCATCATTGGTGTCAGTGGGAGGAATGGTGTCCCATCATTGGTGTCAGTGGGAGGAATAGTGCCCCATCATTGATGTCAGTGGGAGGAATGGTGTCCCATCACTGGTGTCAGTGGGAGGAATGGTATCCCATCATTGGTGTCAGTGGGAGGAATGGTGTCCCATCATTGGTGTCAGTGGGTGGAATAGTGCCCCATCATTGGTGTCAGTGGGAGGAATAGTGCCCATCATTGGTATCAGTGGGAGGAATAGTGTCCCATCATTGGTATCAGTGGGAGGAATAGTGCCCCATCATTGGTATCAGTGGGAGGAATAGTGTCCCATCATTGGTATCAGTGGGAGGAATAGTGCCCCATCATTGGTGTCAGTGGGAGGAATAGTGCCCCATCATTGATGTCAGTGGGAGGAATGGTGTCCCATCACTGGTGTCAGTGGGAGGAATGGTATCCCATCATTGGTGTCAGTGGGAGGAATGGTGTCCCATCATTGGTGTCAGTGGGAGGAATAGTGCCCCATCATTGATGTCAGTCGGAGGAATGGTATCCCATCATTGGTGTCAGTGGGAGGAATGGTGTCCCATCATTGGTATCAGTGGGTGGAATAGTGCCCCATCATTGGTGTCAGTGGGAGAAATGGTGGGAGGAATGGTGCCCCATCATTGGTGTCAGTGGATGGACTAGTGTCCCATTATTGTTGTCATTGGCAGGAATATTATCCCATTGTTGGTATTGGCGAGAGGAATGGTGTCCCATCATTGGTGTCAGTGGGAGGAATAAGTGCCCCATTACTGGTGACATTGGCAGGAATAATGCCCCATCAATGGTGTCAGTAAGAGGAATGGTGTCCCGAGGGCCATATAAAGACAAGCAAAGGGCCACATCTGGCCCCTGGGCTGCAGTTTGTAAACCAATGATCTATCGCTTGCCCCCCCAGCCCTGGCCCGTCCCTCTCATTCATTAGATTTCACTTCCTTCATTCACAGAGGCTGAACATGGCATGTGGGCATTACCTGTCTAAACACGCCCGCTGCCCGCACCTCCAGACTGACCTCTCGGCCCAGGAAGATGGTGGGGACTCTGGATGACTTTTGATTCCTTTTGGAGGATGGCAAAGCAACATTTATCTGCTTCTTCCCCAGTCCAACTGTCTTACCCTCCCCCTTTTCATTCATTGGATTTCAGTTCTTTCAATGCTGGAGGCTCAGCATCACATGTGGGCGTTACCCATGCAAATCCAGTCTGCCTGTGAATGCCCACTGCTGCTATGTACAGCACTCTGCCGGCTCCTCCCACCAGCCATGATCTGCCTGTATTGCATAGAGAAGCACAGAGACTGCTGTCTAAATGAAAGTATATGATGAAAATATAAATTTCATGCATGTTGATGGGGGGGGGATGGGTAAACATTCCCGAAAACTACCTGTTATGCTTATTCTGCGACTATTGATGTGAATGAACACATCTGTCATTGCAGGTGGAGGAAACAATTAATTACAAGCCTTTGGATCCTCCGAGATGTTGTGTGCCGATTCCTCCAGTCTGCAGAGAATATTTCATGAATAATGAATGGCTGGATTGTGTGATTTCTGCAGATCAGACAGTTCTGCATGCAGACAGTCAGGTGACTCGATCATCATTCCGCTGCCCCCCCCCTCCTCCTCCCCTGTAGCCGCTGACTGGCAGCCCGAGCCGCACGTTTGTCGTCTGACAGTTAAATGAATCCGAGGAGCAGGAAAATAAAATGTGTACACGGGGCGATCCATCCATCACTGCGCAGAAATGAAATGAGAGTGACAAGTGACCAATAACTGTGCGCGGCGTGGACTGCGACAGAGGAGAATCAGCGGGATCCTGCTTTATGTATTCCGCAATACCGCAAAACCAAAGAGCTGACAGCGGGGTCATCACGTATCTGCCGCCAAAGAGGAGTCTACAGGGAACCATGCAACCCAATGTGGGGCTGACTAATGTATGGGGCCAGATGTCACACTCCATGCTGCTTTATATCCAGTGATTACTGGAGACTGTTCAGAGAGGCAGAGATTCCACAACCTCATCATTGGTGTCAGTGGGAGGAATAGTGTCCCGTCATTGGTGTCAGTGGGAGGAATAGTGTCCCACCATTGGTGTCAGTGGGAGGAATAGTGTCCCATCATTGGTGTCTGTGGAAGGAATAGTGTCCCGTCATTGGTGTCAGTGGGAGGAATAGTGTCCCACCATTGGTGTCAGTGGGAGGAATAGTGTCCCATCATTGGTGTCAGTAGGAGGAATAGTGTCTCATCATTGGTGTCAGTGGAAGGAATAGTGTCCCGTCATTGGTGTCAGTGGGAGGAATAGTGTCCCACCATTGGTGTCAGTGGGAGGAATAGTGTCCCATCATTGGTGTCAGTGGAAGGAATAGTGTCCCGTCATTGGTGTCAGTGGGAGGAATAGTGTCCCACCATTGGTGTCAGTGGGAGGAATAGTGTCCCATCATTGGTGTCAGTGGGAGGAATAGTGTCCCATCATTGGTGTCAGTGGGAGGAATAGTGTCCCACCATTGGTGTCAGTGGGAGGAATAGTGTCCCGTCATTGGTGTTAGTGGGAGGAATAGTGTCCCATCATTGGTGTCAGTGGGAGGAATAGTGTCCCGTCATTGGTGTCAGTGGGAGGAATAGTGTCCCGTCATTGGTGTCAGTGGGAGGAATAGTGTCCCGTCATTGGTGTCAGTGGGAGGAATAGTGTCCTGTCATTGGTGTCAGTGGGAGGAATAGTGTCCCGTCATTGGTGTTAGTGGGAGGAATAGTGTCCTGTCATTGGTGTCAGTGGGAGGAATAGTGTCCCACCATTTTTGTCAGTGGGAGGAATAGTGTCCCGTCATTGGTGTCAGTGGAAGGAATAGTGTCCCGTCATTGGTGTCAGTGGGAGGAATAGTGTCCCACCATTGGTGTCAGTGGGAGGAATAGTGTCCCATCATTGGTGTCAGTGGAAGGAATAGTGTCCCGTCATTGGTGTCAGTGGGAGGAATAGTGTCCCGTCATTGGTGTCAGTGGGAGGAATAGTGTCCCGTCATTGGTGTCAGTGGGAGGAATAGTGTCCCGTCATTGGTGTCAGTGGGAGGAATAGTGTCCCGTCATTGGTGTCAGTGGGAGGAATAGTGTCCCGTCATTGGTGTTAGTGGGAGGAATAGTGTCCCGTCATTGGTGTTAGTGGGAGGAATAGTGTCCTGTCATTGGTGTCAGTGGATGAAGCACTTACTGCCGCTCTGCATACAGCCCTATATTGTGTCCGGCGCCCATCTCATGGCTCACAGTTTGAGGAGCCCCGGCTGTCAAGATTTAGCTCCAGCGGAGTTCTCATTTAAGTCTGAGCCACACTTGAAGGAAAAGTCCGAGCGCCAATCCAAGGGTACCTGGAAATTCTACAAATCTATCCATCCCATTCCACAATCCCGATGGCTCCCCAGCCGCCCACCAGACCCCATCTGCTTCACTTCCTGCGCTCATTCCGATGGCAGTTTATCTGCAGCTGTATTAATAAAATCCGACCGGCGATGGAAATGTCCTCGGCGCTGCTCGCCCTTCGCACAGAACGCGGTGCGCAGGCGGGCAAGGTCAGGCAAGAATGCTTCCGCGCCAACTGGAGGAACAGAACCCGTGTGTTCCAATGTACGGGGGGGGGAGACATCAATTAACGGCTCGCAGAAGCTGCCATGTCTGCTGCATCCATCTGGGCGCAATTCTCCCGGCGTATATATCATGTCACACGTCAACCCGCCACCGTCTACGGCGGATCAGTCAGCCGGCTCGGGGAAAAGTTACACAACGGAGAGCCCACTTCCTCGTGTTAAAGGGGAACTCCACTTCCCCATTAATGTATGATGTTAAAGGGGAACTCCAGTCTTCCCTTCAGTCTTGCACGGTTGTACCGGCTCCTCTCCTGGACTGAAATGGCTTCCTCTGATTCCACTGCACACTGTGAGCTTCTCACAACGTGCATTCGCACACAATAAATTGCATTGCAATCGCAGCAAATTGCATCGCGGGAAGCTTGTTGCCCAAAAGAAGCTCCTGTACCTTTTTTGGGCAACAAGCTTCCCGCGATGCAATTTGCTGCCATTGCAATGCAATTTATTGTGTGCGAATGCACGTTGTGCTTTCCGCAATGCTGTTGTTTGCTCCGATTGCAGTAAAATTGCACCGTGATTGGGGTGCCATTGATAAGTAATGGCATTGCAAATGCATCCCGTGTTTTGCTGCGATTCTGGAATGTCCAGGTGCGGATAGAGCCTAATAGAGCCCGCCTCATTTCCTGGCTAGAGGACACCATTCCTCCCCAGCCTGACCATCTCTGACCCACCCCTGGATTTCTGCCAATCATAGAAGCCCAGTAGTAAATGTGGGCGTTACCTATGCAAATACAGCCTGCCTAGAAATGCCCACTCCTCTAGTACTAATATCCACCCCTCAAGGCATTATGATATTTGCATAACCCTTCCCAAGAGCCGGCCCACTGCTTGTAGCAGAACTGAGAGCTCTGTAGTTTGACATTTGCATAACTCCTCCCAAGAGCCGGCCCACTGCTTGTATCAGGAGTGAGAGCTCTGTAGTTTGATATTTGCATAACTCCTCCCAAGAGCCGGCCCACTGCTTGCATCAGGGCTGAAAGCTCTGGAGTTTGATATTTGCATAACTCCTCCCAAGAACCAACCCATTGCTTGTTTCAGGACTGAGAGCTCTGTAGTTTACATTTGCATAACTCCTCCCAAGAGCCGGCCCACTGCTTGTATCAGGACTGAGAGCTCTGTAGTTTGATATTTGCATAACTCCTCCCAAGAGCCGGCCCACTGCTTGCATCAGGACTGAGAGCTCTGTAGTTTGATATTTGCATAACTCCTCCCATGAACCAACCCATTGCTTGTATGCCTGCATTGCATAGAGAACCACAGAGACCCATTGATGACATCACTGGATCTTCAAGAGGAGTTCCGCCCATTAATAAATTAAATTCAGTAGCTACACATATTGGAGCTGCTGACTTTTAACGTTCGGACACTTACCTGTCCTGGAGTCCAGCGATGTCGGCATTGCAGCCGATGTTTCCATCAGCTGTCCGGTGCTGCCGCCGCCATTGCTGGTAAGGGGACCCGGCCGTGTAGCCTTTCGGCTTCATGGCCGGGACCCTACTGCGCATGCGCGAGGCACCGCTGCACTCTCTCACCGGCCCGGCAGAAGAGGATGGAGGAGGGGGGCCGAGCTGCTGATGTACTTCACCGCGACCCGGTCTACCGGAAGTGGGGAAGGGCGCCTGTCAAAAGCAAGGAACCCGCTCCCCCCTCCGGTGCCAAAAGTGGGAGGGGGAGGAGGCGAATAAGCGGAAGTTCCACTTTTGGTAGGAACTCCGCTTTAAATGAGGTTTGTAATGAAAGCAGAAAGATTTCATTGGGAAATGTCATTAGGGAGGAACCAGGGAAGGAAAAACATAAGCAGATTCAACTTCAACTTTAAAGTGGAGCGCCACCTAAAGGTCTTCTTTATTTTATTTTAGCCTGTAATAATCAGCGACATCCAACTGGATTTGATCTGCTGCAGCAAAAAGAACCACTCAATTGTGCCGCAGTGCTCATGTGTTATTAAAGAGGAACTCACATAATCTGTAATAAAAACATTTTTGCCATTCTGAAGCTTCCCTCCAACCACTATGCATATTATTTTATATATACTGTGATTCTGTACTTGTCAAATATGCTGCAGAAATCTTCCTTCACTGAGTCTGGCTGCAGCTATTATAACTGTGGGCAGCCGAAGCTGCTGCCTGTTCACTTCCTGGATTTACACAGACACACAGAGGCACACCTCCAGCTCTGCAGCTCTCATTGGCCCTCTTATGACTCACCCCCCTCTCCCTTCCTGGTAAACTCTCAGGAGAGTGAGAGAGAGAGCTGTACATGATGTCATAATCCTAGGCTAATGACCAGACAAGAAACAGGAAGTGGGCTGTATAAGGGATTTACTGGCAGAAAAAAAAATGTTAAATGTTAAAAGTTAAAACAACAACAAGGGCAGAAGATTTAATAGATGGGAAGATGAAAAAATGACTGAATGTCCACTTTGACCACTTTACCCCCCTCCCCCCTCCCTTCATGACCAGGCCATTTTTTTTGCGATACAGTACTGCATTACTTTGATAATTGCCCGGTCATGCAATGCTGTACCCAAATAAAATATTTGTCCTTTTTTTTGTTGTTATAAAAATCCATTATTATTTTTTTATTTTTTTAAACACATCAGGGTGGATACAAATCCATCATTTATTTATTTTTTTAAATTAAAAAAAATATATGATTTTTTTTTTCATTTAACCGGTTCAATACCGGGCAATTTCACCCCCTTCCTTCCCAGGCCAATTTTTAGTTTTCAGCGCTGTCGCACTTTAAACGTCAATTGCGCGGTCGTGTGACGTTGTACCCAAAAGAAATTGACGTCCTTTTTTTCACCACAAATAGAGCTTTTTTTTGGTGGTATTTGATCGCCTCTGCGGTTTTTATTTTTTGCGCTATAAACAAAAGAAGAGCGACAATTTGAAAAAAACACAATATTTTTTACTTTTTGCTATAATAAATATCCCAATTTTTTTTTTTTTAAAACACATTTTTTCCTCAGTTTTGGCCGATACGTATTCTTCTACATATTTTTGGTAAAAAAAATCGCAATAAGCATATATTGATTGGTTTGCACAAAAGTTATAGCGTCTACAAAATACTGGATAGATTTATGGCATTTTTAAAAAAAATATTTTTTTTATTTTTTTTTAGCGGCGATCGCGATTTTTTTTGGTGACTGCGACATTATGGCGGACACATCGGACACTTTTGACACATTTTTGGGACCAATCACATTTATACAGTGATCAATGCTATAAAATTGCATTGATTACTGTGTAAATGTGACAGGCAGTGAAGGGGTTAACCACTAGGGGGCGGGGAGGGGTTAAGTATGTTTCCTAGGGAATGATTCTAACTGTAGGGGGAGGGGACGCACTAGGGGAGGAGACCGATCAGCGTTCCTCCGTTCTGGGAACACAGATCGCTCTCCTCAGAGCTGACAGGCTGTGGATCTGTGTGTTTACACACACAGATCCACATGCCGGCCCGGTTAACGGGCAATCGCACGCGCCCACCAGACGGCCGGGAATCCCAGGACGTCATATGACGTCCACCCAGGATGGGAGATCCCATCTGTGGACGTCATATGACTATGGGCGGGTAGGGAAGTGGTTAAATCTGATTTTTTTTTTCATTTTTCTAAAATTTTATTTTAATAAAATGCTTTTGGAGTAAAAAATCTATGTCAAGATAGTTTTCTATTTAAATTGGAGTTCCACCCACGTTTACAACTCTTCAGCATCCCTCACTAAACTGTGCACTGTAAACGAATTGGATATTTTTTAATTTTTTTTCTCAGCACCTACTGTATATCTGCTGTATTCATTTTTCACTTCCTCCTCCCTGGCCGCGGCCCATCGCATCATTTCCTGTTTGCAATGCCTTCTGGGAAGGGGCGGCAACTTCCTCTGACACTGCCGTTGCTATGGAAACCTGACCTGAAACCTATTACACTGCTTGTGCTGCACTGAGCATGTGCGAGATCTGCAAGGATGAGATCCAGGAAGAAATACAGTCTGGCTTCAGATGCCCACACTTAAGATGGTCACGGGCTGCTGTAAGTTTATAAAATAACAAACTACTGCTATAAACTAACAAAACAGACCTTAGTTTACAGACTAACCTTACTAGAATACATTAAGCTTGTGTATTATAGGGGTATTTTTATTTAAAAAGTTTAAGTTCGGCCGAAACACCACTTTAAGATACATCAATCATTTAGTTTATTCAGCATGAAATGGAGCTTAGTTATGTAGAATGAGGCTGTATATTCTGACTGCAATATTTACATTTTTGGTAAACTCATTCAATGAATCCAAGATCTGCAAGCTGGGAAAACTCGTACTGCATTGATGCGTTCACACGATTTCACAGTAACCATGAGATGAAACAAAGTTCAGGAATATTCCTTTATCCCATTGTTTTGCACACTACAAACTGTATGATTGAATCAGTTCTGATATCGCTGCTTTACTAACCTGACAGCTTATTATTCTAAATAGGAAACCTTCATTTTGTTTGCAAATATTTAAAATTCTATCAGCAAGAATAAGTCCTTACATTTAAAGAGCCCCTGTCATTTCCATCATGGCAGCGCCTGTTAGCGGGCGTCCAATCACCTGCTGCCGCCACGTCCCTCACCTTGTTGTGTCACTGCCGCATCACCAGCCGTCCCATCAAAGTGAATGGGGCTGTCGGTGAGTCAACGGCGGGTCAGAGGAGGAGCCAACAGCAAGTCAGAGGAGGAGCCAACAGCCGCTCAGAGGAGGAGCCAACAGCAGGTCAGAGGAGGAGCCAACAGCAGGTCAGAGGAGGAGCCAACAGCAGGTCAGAGGAGGAGCCAACAGCGGGTCAGAGGAGGAGCCAACAGCGGGTCAGAGGAGGAGCCAACAGCAGGTCAGAGGAGGAGCCAACAGCGGGTCAGAGGAGGAGCCAACAGCGGGTCAGAGGAGGAGCCAACAGCGGGTCAGAGGAGGAGCCAACAGCAGGTCAGAGGAGGAGCCAACAGCGGCTCAGAGGAGGAGCCAACAGCAGGTCAGAGGAGGAGCCAACAGCGGCTCAGAGGAGGAGCCAACAGCAGGTCAGAGGAGGAGCCAACAGCGGCTCAGAGGAGGAGCCAACAGCGGCTCAGAGGAGGAGCCAACAGCGGCTCAGAGGAGGAGCCAACAGCAGGTCAGAGGAGGAGCCAACAGCGGCTCAGAGGAGGAGCCAACAGCAGGTCAGAGGAGGAGCGGCTGCGGGACAGAGATGACAGTTGCTCTTTAAAAATTAGGATTTCCATCAAATCCACCCCGATTATAAGCGCTATTGTCAGTTGTGATGAAGCAAAGGAGCATGCTGATAGGAGCAGATAGCAGAGTAACAGAGAGATGAGCTCATCAGTCTGCTGCTTCTCCTTTTACTGCCCAATCACATGGCTGGGGGGAGGGACAAGACCTGTAGATGTTACTGAACTTTCAAAAATCCGTTCCCCCTGCCCTGTCAGACCGGGCTGTCTGGCAGAGCTGTAATAATCTCAGAACTGGATGGACAGGAATACAACTGCTTTGACAATATACCCATACATTCATTCGAATCACTATTTGTCCCAAGAGCTTACAATCTACGTTCCTGAATTTGCATACACATACTACTGGCCAGGAGTCGATTAACCCGCCAGCAGCACGTCATCGGAGTGTGGGAAACGACCACATGCCATGCAAGCACAGGGACACATGCAAACTCCATGCAGGTAGTGTCGTGGTGGGGATTTGAAGCGACAACCCAAGTGCTGCCAGGCTGCTGCCCATATAGATTTTGGGAGTGACTCCACTTTTGTTGAGAAAAAGACCCTCCCCTCTGGATGATCTCTGTACAATGCAGGAATCTTAACAAACTTTGTTGCAGGTTTCTACCTTTTGTTATTCAGGAGAAATCTGTATGAGACTGGTTTTGTAATTATCAATCAGCTGCTGCACCTGCAGGGCTCTAATGAGGAAAGTGGCAGGGCCTGCGTCCCTTGAGTTATGATTTCCCGTAGGCAGTATCTCACCAAAAATGCCATTTTTGTTACAGGGGATGCTGAAAATCAAGTTGGTGTCTTGGTAAAGACCTCTAGGAAAATCAGCGAGCCAATCACATAAGCAGGAATTTAAATTTGTGGGGGGGGGGGGGGGGCTCTGTATACCATCTTTGTAGAGAACACTTCGAGGTGGCCATATTGCATTTTACAAAGAATTACACGGTGAGTAAGCACTCCCTAGGCACACAGTCCCCTCCCCCCTTCAGTTAGAACACACACTAGGGAACACATTAACCCCTTCACTGCCCCCTAGTGGTTAACCCCTTCACTGCCAGTGACATTTTTACAGTAATCAATGCATTTTTATATCACTGATCGCTGTATAAATGGCAATGGTCCCAAAAATGTGTCAAAATTGTCTCAGACGTGTCCACCATAATGTTGCAGTCCCGATAAAAATCGCAGATCGCCGCCATTACTAGTAAAAAAAAAAAAATGTAAAAAAAAAATGCCATAAAACTATCCCCTATTTTGTAGACGTGATAACTTTTGCGCAAACCAATAAATATAAGCTT